>NW_026112239.1:82500-183701 GCF_024679095.1 Eriocheir sinensis
AAACTACTGAACCCGTTTCGCTTCAACTCGATCAATAGTTCTATGAGGTGGCTAGCGGCTGTGTGTGTGTGTGTGTGTGTGTGTGTGTGTTTATTGTTACGGATATGGTTTAACTGCTTGGCATGAGGGTGTAGGTGTGTGGAGTGTTATGGTGTGGAGTGGGTTGTGGCAGGCATGTGTGTGGAGTGCTATATGGTGTGGAGTGGATTGTGACATGGTTCTCTTATGTGCTGAACGGGCATGGTGTGATGGAGTGTGATCGTGTTCTGTGGTGTATGTTATAGTGTGTATTTTTATGATATGTGCTTAGTGTGTATGTGTTGGTGTGGATATGAATGTTTTTGTTGCTTTGTACTTGTGTATGTGTGTGTGTGTGTGGGGAGGCCTTACCTTCGCCCGTAACTCTCCCTAAATTTTATCTCACGCGCGTTATGAAAAAAAAATCACAAAAAGTACGGTCCACATTTCTATTTATTTTTTTCGCCTTTGGAACGGGTTGACTAATGCACTTTGCCGGTCCCTTTTTCCTCCCCGCCACCCGTACCCCCCTCCCACCCCCCTCCCATGTCAGTGTCATGGGCCCGTCTATAAATAATTCTTCCCTTCCTCCTCGCTGTTCAACCCTATTCTCCGCTGACCCATTCATAAACCCTGCCTCTCATTTTCTCATCCCTTCCCCCTTCCCTTTCATTCTCTTATTATTTCATTTACCCTTAACATTTCTCTGTAGCCTCCCTCTTTCCGCCTATATAATTTTACATAATCCTCTCCTCGTCTCCCTTCCTATCACCCATTTCCTTATGTTCTCTCTTACTATCATCCTTTCCCTTTCCTTCCCTCCTCCTTTCCTTAATAATTCCCATCCACAGTCTGGGCGTGTTTGAGGTGACCCACATACGAGAAGTCATAACAATAACCATTTTGATTTCGGTTATATTGTATTGTCCACCAGTTTCTGCGTGTGTGTGTGTGTGTGTGTGTGTGTGTGTGTGTGTGTGTGTGTGTGTGTGTGTGTGTGTGTGTGTGTGTGTGTGTGTGTGGGCGAGGGGTATTCCTGGAACCCATATCATTCACCGTAATACAATACTACACAGATTATGGGAGGGAAAGTGAATTTCCCTGAAACAGTATAATTTTTTCCCGTTCTTGATAAAAAACAAGTTATTCCTCTCTTCTTCGTTTCATTTCTCCTCCACTTCTTTTTTTACTTTATACTTCTTCGTCCTCATCGTCCTCTTCCTCCTCCTTCTCCCCTCCTCCTCCTCCTCCTCCTCCTCCTCCTCCTCCTCCTCCTCCTCCTCCTCCTCCTCCTGTTCCGGGTCCTCCCAGCTCGTTTGTCACAGTCTCAATTTCCGTTTCGTCCCCTGAATCTCATCTCCCACACCTCTATTTTTCCCTTCACGCTCCTCCTCTCTCTCTCTCTCTCTCTCTCTCTCTCTCTCTCTCTCTCTCTCTCCACTCCTCACTTCCTTCCTTTCTTCCGCTTTCTCCTCTTCCTCATCCTGGCGACACAGAAGCGTGTAAGAGAAGAGAAAAAGCGCCAGGCGGAGGAGGCGGAGCGAGGCATTAGAAGCTGGTAATAATCCTACTTAGCTGGATTAAGATTCGCCCGAGGAGAACCCGCAGCTCTGTATGTCACACGGAGGCGGTCTCGAGGGCTCAGTCGCACCGATAGAAGGCGCGGAGGAGCATTTGTTTACTCAGCTTTTGTTTTCCCTGAGCTCATTGTGGTTGCATTTTGTTTGTCTTTTTTTGTCTTTCTTTACACGCGGCTGGTAGGAATGGTTGGTTTTCTGCCTCAGGGTCGAAGTTATGAAAGGTTAAGCTTGCGAAATTGTTGAGTTTGTGTGAGAGAAGTTTGTGTTTACTTATGAGAAATGAATTATTTATCTGGAAAGCGAGATACAGCGTGAAAAGGATATTATTTTTTTTCCTTGGCGAGACTAATATATGACAAAGAGTACATAAGTGTAACGTATTTTCGTGGATTGATAAATGTTAGAGAGAAAAATATATAGTTAGTTAAAGTAGAGGAAATATATTTGTTCCTTGAGAAAGTGGAACGGCTATGAGACTTGGAAGTGTAATGTGATAAGGTGACGTAATTACTGTTTTAAGCGCCGCAGCTCAGGATTTACGGTGTTTAATAGAAGACGGAAGCAGCCATTAGTGCGTCGAAGGTCCGCGTAATGCCCCCTTTGGCCCCTGAGACCTGCTTTAGTTACCCCGTAAAGAAGGCCGAGAGAGCAGAAGACCCGAGAGAGGCGCAGACCAAGTGGACCAAGAGAGCGAGAGAGATGAGAGAAGAGAGAATAGAAGGAAGAGAAAAGAGAAGAGAGGAGAGAACAGAGAAAAGAGAGTATTAGAGAACAATAATAGAAAAGAGCAGAAAAAGGGAAGAGAAATGAGAAGATATAGAGAAAAGAGAATAGAAGAAGGGAAACAGAGAAGGGAAAAGAGAAACTAGAAGAGAAGAAAAATGGAAAAAGGAAAACGAGAAGAAAAAAAATGGATAACAGACACAACTCTAATAAGACTGAAACAAATAATCAATGGAAAAAAAACGAGGGTTAATGTAAAAAAATAATTTAAGTAAAAATAAATCGATTTTTTTTAAATATGATTTTTTTTACCCCTGACACACACACACACACACACACACACACACACACACACACACACACACACACACACACACACACACACACACTTACAACAAAGAAAATATAATTAAACATAAATACTATAGTGGAGGTATCAGTATGCAGTAATCTAATATATAAAAGGTGTTAATTTAATGTTGCACGTTGAAATAATTAGTTATTTGCGTTTGTTATGGAGAGAGAGAGAGAGAGAGAGAGAGAGAGAGAGAGAGAGAGAGAGAGAGAGAGAGAGAGAGAGAGAGAGAGAGAGAGAGAGAGAGAGAGAGAGAGAGAGAGAGAGAGAGAGAGAGAGAGAGAGAGAGAGAGAGAGAGAGAGAGAAATGGTGATGATCGTCAAATACTGCATTGGGGTCGTGGGATGGAAAAGCAAATTAATTTTATATTTATAAGATTAATCACAGAGACTCGATGGCAATAGCCGCTGAATGATGATTGGGTTGTTTAGGTTTTATTGCGTGAAAAGTTTAGTTATTATGTTCATTGTTGGCGGCGGGGAGGGAGGGGGAGTGAGCCCGGGGAGCGGTTATTTGTGTAAGTGGCGATGATTGCCCTGCGGCGGTGGTGGTGGTGAGGCTGATTTGCTTGCTCTGGTTTCAGCTCATCTCTCTATCTGTCTATCTATCTATCTATCTATTTATCAATGTGTATGGATCGAATGAACACGCCTGAAAGGAGAAAAGTAGAAGAACACTTGCCTCCTCACGACGTGCTGCCAGATATTAAGACGTAATCAACTCTTCAGGTCATGATTACACAGAATGAGATAGAAAAGTATTGAAGGTTGAATTTTCTTCTTGTTGATTCTCTCTCTCTCTCTCTCTCTCTCTCTCTCTCTCTCTCTCTCATATTATTATTATTTTTTTACAGCTAAGGAGACAGTTCATATGTAAAAAATATTAAAAAGCCTGCTACTTACTGCTCCTGAATAGAGGTCAAAGGAGCGTCCAAAAGAGAGGGCAATTTCGAGGAGAGGAAACCTGATACCCTCCTCTTGAAAGAGTTCAAGTCGTAGGCAGGAGGAAATACAGATGAAGGAAAATTGTTCCAGAGTTTACCAGCGTGTGGGATGAAAGAGTGAAGATGCTGGTTGACTCTTGCATAAGGGGTTTGGACAGTATAGGGATGAGCATGAGTAGAATGTCGTGTGCAGCGGGGCCGCGGGAGGGGGGGAGGCATGCGGTTAGCAAGTTCAGAAGAGCAGTCAGCATGAAAATATCGATAGAAGATAGAGAGGCGGCATGGCGGCGGAATTTGAGAAGTATGAGGAGGAGAGCTGATGAGACGAAGAGCCTTTGACTCCACTCTGTCAAGAAGAGCTGTGTGAGTGGACCCCCTCCCCACTCCCCCCCCCACACACACATGAGATGCCTACTCCACTCTTACCTGTCAATCTATCTCTTATCGGTGTTTCTGTCACACTCTTAGTAAGGAAGAAAATGGGACATACCAGTGTAGGAACATCAGGGGAATACTACGTTAATATATCATTCATTTCACGTATAACTGATTGCTCTTTCAAATATCCTGTTATCTTTTGCCTCTTGTTTGAATTTATTTATTTCATTATTTTATTAATTTGGCACCTTCTTGGTCTTTCATAAGTGTTGTTTGCCCCAGAAGAGAATGCCGTGGTATTTGTTTTGCGTCTTTACATTTTACCTTAGTTGTATTCCTTTAGTTTATATTTCTATTTCTACACATGATTTTTATTTCATTTCTGTCGTTGTTATACCAAAATCCAGTAATTTATTTCCACGTCCATATTCTCATCTCTCATACGTTCATAGCCATATTTTTGCTCGCACTTATTTTGTAATTTCAGAATGAAAAAAAAAACTGTCTATGTAGAGGCGCTCTGTCTTTTGTTCTCTCTAATGTTTACACGAGACAAAATAAAGTCCGTCATTGGTTCACGAGCCTCGTCCAGCGTGCTCCCGAGTGTCATGGCGGGACAAAGAAAAAGAGAAACATAGAGCAAGGCTGAAAAATGAATTGTTAGCGTGGAGAGTTTAGCATACAGGCGTGTGTTTCGGTTGGGTCGGCGAGAACGTGGATGGGCGTGAGTGTGTGTATGTGAAAGAGAGAGAGAGAGAGAGAGAGAGAGAGAGAGAGAGAGAGAGAGAGAGAGAGAGAGAGAGAGAGAGAGAGAGAGAGAGAGAGAGAGAGAGAGAGAGAGAGACGTATAGAAAATAACTTAGACAGAAAACGCTTAAAAATGACATGATATTGTCAGATTAACACATATCAGCCAGACATCAAATACAGAAGGATCCTAACAAAGAGGCGGAAATAAAGCAAAGAAGGCGTACAGGCACACACACAGGCAAACAGTCTGACACAAATACGAGGCATCAAACTTTGCAAAATTTCGAAATGGTGCATCGCCAACCGACCGCCGGGCCGCCCCGCGTATCGCTCAGCCTTAATTATGGTCCAGGTGTGTCATTACCTGCGCTGCACCGAGCCAATCACGGCGGCGCGGGCACCACCTGGCGGCCCGAGACATACCTTGGAAATATACTTTTTTCCAACTCTGCGAATGGAATAAAGTGCATCGACGAGAGAATCGCCGCCGCATAAGTTTTGTGGGTTTAGAAATGAAATTTTGTGATGCAGTGAATCGAATTTTGTATTGAATGGCTTAAATGTTCGAATATCGTACACTTTTGACGATAAATTTGTATTTTTGTCCCATATGGGATGACTCTGGGTGACGAAAGATAAAATGGAAAATACATTTCAAGTAAGGGACGCTGATTCACTCTGGTTACGGAAAGGGTGGTGTATACCCTAAAGAAGCTTTTTATAAGGTTTACCTTTATTTGGTAACATAATTCATCACTTAACATAATTAATTACATGCACTAAAGGATGCGTGACAGACTTTCCCAGTATATACTCTCAGTGTCACACACATATTCTTCAACGAAATATATATATGAAAGACATCGGGGGGACGTAGGTAGTGAAATAAGGGTGATGAATGACGAGGAAGAGTAATGAGAAATGGGAGGTGTGGACGTACGAGGACGAGGAACAGTGATGGTAAAGCAGGTGTGTGTGTGTGTGTGTGTGTGTGTGTGTGTGTGTGTGTGTGTGTGTCAGAGAAATAGATAGAGGAAGAAGGGAAGTGAGTGTCAGTACGTGTTATTAAGGTTATGACGTGATGGGAGAGCAATCAACACACGTCACTTGGCCAGACTTATGACCTGGGAAAGAGAGAGGGAGAGAGCGAGGAAGAGAGGGAGGGTGAAAATTATTGGTTCTCACTATTTTGCTGTGTATCTTGCAGTACTATATTAGACTTTGTGTGTGTGTGTGTGTGTGTGTGTGTGTGTGTGTGTGTGTGTGTGTGTGTGTGTGTGTGAGAGAGAGAGAGAGAGAGAGAGAGAGAGAGAGAGAGAGAGAGAGAGAGAGAGAGAGAGAGAGAGAGAGAGAGAGAGAGAGAGAGAGAGAGAGAGAGAGAGAGAGAGAGAGAGAGAGAGAGAGAGAGAGAGAGAGAGAGATTCATTTCCATTTTCATTTTATTCCTCAATGGTCCGGTAACGATAATAGAGGGATGAGAAGAAGCTAAGGAGATGCGGTGAGAGGAAAGCAAGGGCAAAAGAGTGAGAGGAAGGCATGAAAGGAGAGAGCGTCTAAAAGATAAGGGAGAGAAGGTCAGTTGAAGGTGAGGGCAAGGAGGGAGGAAAGTAATACAGTGAGAGAGGGAAGGTGAGAGGAAGGTACGTGAGGGAGAGAGGTAAGGGGCTAGGGGAGCAAGTAAGTTAAGGAATGAAGCGTCAAAAGATGGGAAAAAGAGGTATGCAGGCAAGAAAGTGAGGAGATTGGTAAGCAGGTAGGATTGGAGGGAAATGAAAGTCAGGGTCAAAAGTTTAATAAGAAGATAGTAGTAGAGTAAGGCATGAAGGGAGGTAAGAGAAGAGTTTGGTAGACTGCATGGAAGGAAAACTGTAAGGAAGATAAAGACTGACAAAACAACAGACGGAAGGACAAATACAGATATCGAAGACAACAAATAGAAGAACAAACACAGACAGACACATACAGATAGGTGGATAGATGTTTAAGAGAGGATAGGTAAGGAACGAAGAGTTAGATAAAGGAAAGGTTAACAGGTAGGCAGACAAGTAAGCAATCATGTAAGATAGGGAGATATGGGTAGAAAGCTAAGAGGAAAGCAAGAAACATATGTGGTTAAGGTGGAAGAAAATGAAAAAAAAAATAGAAGGGAGAGCGAGAAGGTAAATGGAATGATAGGTAAGAGAACGAGTGGACAAACAGAAAAGGAAGGATGATTGAGAGGTGGGTAAGGAAAGCAGCAAACCAGGTAAAGCAAAGGTGAGAGGAAGGCACTGATTGATGAAGGACAAGGAAAACGTAGGCAAGCGGGCAGGTATGAGAGGAAATCTAAAACTAAGGTAAGGAAAACAGGAATCTAGGTAGGCAGCATGGTAGAAGGTGAGGGGAAACTAAGTTATGATGAAATGGTAGAATGGTATGGTAGGAACAGGCTGGTAAGCTGTATGGGAAGGAAGATAAGAGCAGAGGAAACCATACGAATAGAAAGATAATATGATAGAGAAAGTCATGGGAAAGTAAGGGAACAGGAATTCAGGTGGGCAGTAAAGAAGGCGAAGTAAAAGTAAAATAAGAAAAGTAGGAATTCAGGTAAGCATATGAGAGAAAATAAGAACACAGAAAGGAAAACATAAAAGCAGGTAGGCAGAGCAAATTAAGAAAAGCAGAAAGGTATAAGGAGGCACACAAGGAAAGGTAAGCGGAAAGTAAGGGGAACAGGTGCGCTGGAGGGCAGGTAGGCAGGGCAGGCGCAGGTGTGTTGAGTAGGTAGCCGGCTGAGTGCCATTGTCCCCGCCTCAGTTACGACCCAGAAATGAGTAGCCCGCTCTTCCAATGTCCGTGTCTCGTACGTCCGTGGCGCTGTCCTGTGTCCGTGAGTGTAGGGAAAAAAGCGTATGTGTGTAGTGTGTGTGTGTGTGTGTGTGTGTGTGTGTGTGTGTGTGTGTGTGTGTGTGTGTGTTCATAAATTAAGGAATGCAACACGTTTATGATCACAGGTGTTATTTAGCACCGTTGTTTCTTTCTTTTTTTCTTTTTATTTTTACATCTTACATATTGTAAATGTGGGTACATATGTTGATGAGGCCCGTAGCTGGGTCCCTCTCTCTCTCTCTCTCGTGACCTTTCATCGGCTATTTCCATCCGTTAAAGCGGCTGTATTCTAGTCAACAATTGTATTTATAGATCTTGGGATTGTTAGCAGTATTTCTATGCTGTGATGGTCAGTATTTGTTTATATGTATACTTTGCTCGCTCTTTTACCGTATTGAATTATCACTAGTATTCATTTAAAGAGTGAGAATTGTAATTTTTATGATAGAAGCTATGATTGTATATGGTATGATTGTAATAAAGATATTCCACCCTTATTGTGTACAGTGTTGCGCCTTTAACCTTCCCATGACTCGCTGGAAGAGAATCAAGACGACGCCATATACATGATTCCTGACTCATTTGACGTAGGAGCAGCGAGTTTTTTTTTTCCCGTTTTCTCGATCGTAAAATAGGAAAATTATATGAATGTGTGAGTGCAAGTGTGTGTGTGTGTGTGTGTGTATGTGTGTGTGTGTGTGTGTGTGTGTGTGTGTTTCATCTCATTAATATATTTAGTTATATTACTATTACTGTTGCTGCCCCTCATAACCACATAATGCTAACTTTTCCTACATAGTTTTTATGCAAATAATGTGTTTTGAACAGCCTTAAATATGGACACCGCATAGATTTTCATGTCATACAAACCTTTACAATGTTGAACAGGTCCGCCATGAAGTCATGTGTCTCACGTTACACAAATGCATGACCGAATGGAACATTTATTAATCATGTGGGGAGTACATTTAGGAAACACTTTATGAAAATCTGATTCATACATTCATCAGTATGGAGAAACACATAGTAGTAGGTTTGCAGGAACCGCTCTGCCCATCCTGACTAACTTTATTAAAGTAGAAACATGCAACACCCTTAAGCAGGCGGTCACGGGGCTGGAGCAGCGAATATTCATAAATGGACGACCGATTCTCTCAAGTGCATGATTACGGGTGTTAGATATTGACTCACATATATCACGATCCCGGAAGTGGTTATTTTCCAGTGCTTGAGGGCAGTAATGAGGCTCACACACTTATATTTTGCAAGGCTTTGGTAGAGGTTGTTTTGGGGTATTTCCATGGGTAGTTTCATGAGCCTAGTAGTATTTTGACAGAGGCTAATGCACCATGCACGTGGGACACACTAAGGAGAACCCGACTTTCTCTTTTGTAGCGCTAGGAAATAGTGGTTGTGAGATTCTTAGTGTCTTGAGAATATGGGCCCTGAAGACTGTGATGGTGGTGGTAGCAGTAATGGTGGTGGTAATTGTATGGGGTGGTAGTAGTGGTGGTGGTCGGGCTGGTGGATCTTGTATGGACTGTTGTGATGGTCGGTGGTGATGGACGTAGTGGTGGTGGAGGTGCAAACAATAATAGCGGATGTTATGAAGTTCTGTCAGTGTAATAAATCCACCATGTTTCGTGATTTATTTGGAAACGCTGTATTAAATCACTCTTTATCTTACCGCTGTTGTTAGTTATTGCTTTGTTTGAATATTGCTTTGATTTACCTGGTCATTGCCCTCTTTGTGACAGGTATAGGTGAGCACTGCTTGTGGACAAAATCATACTTAATGTAGCTTCTGTATATTAGTTTATCAGCATTGTCAGGGTTATAAAAAGAAAGTTCTGTTTATTTATTCATTCGTGTATTAATATCCTTAAGGTATTTTCGTATCATAAAGTTTGGGGTATATGAAAGGTGTGCTTGTATGCTTCATTCTTACAATAATTATAAAAAACATTCTGAAATCATTATAGATATCGGTAAGTGTTCCAGATACGTGAAAGGCATTTGTTTATTTTTATATCGCAGGTATCACTGAGTGTTCCAGGTATATAAAAGTTTATTTGTTTACTCTGCAGGGAAGGTGGCACAGCGGGAAGGTGAAGGAAGGTGACGTGGTCTCATCCGGGAGAGGTTCCTGTAGCGACACCGGCGAGGGTGAGTAAACTGGACTTCGGTTTTACTTACTGAACAACCTTCCCCTCTGCCTCGCTTCCTGGGGCTCTCATGGAAACATGGGAATGCAGGCAACAAAAGCCTATTGATCATTACGAGGTCGCCTGCTTGCGATTTAATCTGCCCGACCGCCACTTGGGGCTTGATGAGCAGATGAAAGCACCTCAATATTGAGGAGCAGATGAAAGCACCTCGTTATTCAGTTTACTCCTGACTCAGGAAATGACGGTCGATTCTATATTTGAAGGAGTTGATGGTATTCGCATTTACTACTTGAGGGAAGATTGTTCCAGTGGCGGATGACTCGGTTTGAAAAGAAACCTTCCAATGTCTGTTACATCGACTCAACTGAATGGATTAACTGTTTTCTAGTTCTTGAGTTGGTTCTGTAGTTCAAAGAATTTGAGTAATCGACGTTATTGAACTTTTCAGGTACTTGAAGACTTGAATCATATCCCCTCGTAGGCGTCTTTTCTTCAATGTAAAGAGATTGAGTCGCTTGAGTCGTTCCTTCGTACGGTTGAACCCTTAAGGTTGGAATCATATTTGTGGCGCGTCGTTGAATCCTTTCCAGTAAATCAATGTCCTTTCTGTAATTAGGAGACCAGAACTGTACTGCATACTCGAGGTGCGGTCTTACCATGGAATTATACAAGGATAGCACTACGTCTGGTGTTTTACACTCGAAGTTCCTCGCTATGAACCCGAGCCTAGTGTTGGCTTTGTTATTTGCTTTTTTACAGTGATTCGCGTGTTTCAGGTCACTGCTGATAGTGACTCCAAGATCCTTTTCCTCCTGTATCGCCTGCAGAGGTTTCCTATTCATGATCTATGTGTAGTTACTATTTTGTGACCCAATGTGCATGACTTTGCATTTGTCCATTTTTATGGCAGGGAGTGTACTTTTTACGTAGCAAACTCCTCCTCCTCCTTTCTTGTGCTTTCGACTTTTGTCTTTGGCCACTCGGCGATGGCTGGAAATTGTGAGCTTGTAATGGCGGACAGGACGTGAACCCGAGTCCTCCAGTACACCGCGTCAACACGCTGACCCCTTAGCCACTTGTTTTTCTTTTATATTTTATTTATAGTCAAGGAAACAACTCAAGGGTGATAATAAAATGGGGGAAAAAACCCCGCTAATCACTGCTTGGTTGACTCATGCATATGTTGACTAATGAAGTTATTTTCCATTATATTGATTTTATTATCCGACCTCCTCCTCCTCATCGTCCTCCTCCTCCTCCTCCTCCTCCTCCTCCTCCTCCTTTCGTCTTGTTTATTCTTCTCATTCTTTTCTCAACCTTCACGACCTCCACCCGTTTCCTTTTCGACCTCGCCATCTGCTTCCACTTTTTCTAATTTCATTCTTCACCACCACCGCCTCCACCACCTCTTTACATGAAAAGAAGCCACATTTTAGAAGCACCACCTTGACCCGCCGCCCTAATAACACACACAATTATAGTTAACATTTTAGATATAACTATTATAACTTCATCTGGTATTATAGTTAATGTTGTTATTTATTGTATATTTGTATTTAGCTTTATGGTTGGGAGCTATCTGCAACCTTTAGAAAGATAATAATAGTACAATGAAATAAATATACAGTCTGTCGGGAAGCTTCGGCTTGACAGGCTAGATTCGTTGCCAGAATTATAATTATATATATATATGTATATATCAGTGTGTGTATATTATGGCAATAAACATTACTTACTATTACTATTACTTACTTACACGCGCACACACACACACACACACACACACACACACAAACACGAGAAAGGTGAGGCGGACGTGCAGTGTATGTATAGAGGTTAAGCTGTAATCATAATCCTTCTGCCACAGTTTATTCCCCTCTTCATTTTGTCCGGAGAATGATGATTTTTTAGGCCTGTTCTCTTTCCGCTTCAACGTAATTTAATCCTTCTCGCTGGCAGTCCGCGGAAACATCATGCAGGATCTGTAGATGAATTTGTTTGGGTTGTGATATTTTTGAGCGCAACGTTGTTAGTTCATATACAGCTTTTCTTGTGACCTGGAAGCATACAGAAGCTTTAAGTTTGTATCCATAAAGGTTTTCTACCGTGTGTGTGTGCGTGTGTGTTTGTGTGTGTGTGTATCCTATTGACAGTAGAAAAATTAAACGCATTCATATCTGCATTTAATAATATTTTTCCTGCACAATATTATCTCCCCAAAACGGAGAGGAATATTAACTCGCCGCTGGTAAACAAACACGAATTCGTATTAAAGTTCACTCACGTCACGGTTGATGAAGACAAACAACTCTGTCTTATGTTTGTTTGTTTGTTTATCTGCCTGTCTGTCTGCCTGCATGCCTGTCCGTCCTTCTCTGCCTTTATAGTCTGTCGGTCTGCTTACCGATCTATCCGTCTGTGTCTGTCTGTCATTTATCTATTTCTTCGTTAGTGTCTGAATGTTTGTCTGTGTGTCTGTCTGTGTGTTTCTGCTTGCCAGCTTGCTTGTGCGTCTGTCCGACTGCCTGGGTTTGTATATTATGTCTGTTCACTATTGTCAAACCATATCAAATAGTCCGTTTGGGCGTTCCATTCCGTTTCCTACAGGTAACATAATGAGAAGAAGGGATAGGTGTTGGGACTGTGGCAGAGCAAAGGGGAGGAAAGAACCTGCGGAATCGAACGCCCAAACGGACTATTTGAAATGGTTTGATTGTAGCTTGCATATTTGCGCGTCTCTGTCTGTCTGTCAAACTTGCATGTCTCCTGCTTGTCTGTCAGTGCACGTATGAGCCTGTCTGTCTGTCTGTCCGTCTCTCTCTCTCTCTCATATTGGCAAATTTATGGGAAGACCCTGCCCTTCCATCCCATTTCACTCGTGCTCCTTGAACACGTATTTTGCTTTTTGTCATTGTTGTTGTATCTGGTGCTGCTGAGCCTGTTTTTCCTACTGTTGCGGTAATCTTTTTTTTTTATCTTCTATGAGAGAGAAAACGCGAAAGAGAAAAAGGATAAAGATAAAAAAGGAAGAGAAATAACGAAAGAAAGAAATAAACCATTACCTTCTTTCTATTCATTCTCATATTCAGACCTACTTTTAGACTGCACAGTTCATCGATCGTTCTCCGCAGGTCTACCCTACAGTCACCACGTTAGATGAACCATTGGCAAATGCAAGACTATAAGGTAATCAGCGTCTACCCTGATTCTTCTTTCTGCCTACTTTAACTTTATAAACACTCCTCAGCAGGCCCAGAATGGACACATAAAGAGATCAAATGCCACATGAATATAACAAAAAAAGTCCGCAACATCCTGTTCTTATACATAAAGAATTTGATGCCGTAGGATGAATATAAAGAGCAAGCCTCTCTTCACTCCCTCCCCTCCCCTCCCCATAAGTCAAGAGGTGAAGGCAGTGAGAGAAGATAACAACAATGAACGATAGTTGGGAGGCAGCTGGGGCTTAAAGTTAAAGGACAAATTTTTAAAAGTTTTGAAAGCTGTGTCAAACTGATGGTTAGTCTGAGAGCACCAGTCACAACTATCAGACTTACAGCGTTCTTTTGCGAGATCAAAGTTTTGTGTGCGTCGTGAAGAGCCTGCTGCCCACTGGGTGGAGGTGGAGGCGCCACCACGGCCCTACCCTTCCTCAAGCTGTTCCAAGGATACAGCACAACATGACGAGCCTGCCCCAGCACTCTGGCTGACTGAAGTCAAGAGTAGGAGGTGACGCTTGTGAAGGACAAATACGGAGAGAAACAACAGCACGAAATGGAGGATGAGGAACGAAAGGAGCTCCTAGAGTTCCTTCAACTGGAGGAGACAGTGACACACGAGGAGGAGGAGGAGGAGGAGGAAGAAGAGATGGAAATGGACCACACAGAACAAGACGAACTGTTTTTGTTTCTCAAGCTGCAGGATCCAGTGAAGGGGCAGAAAGAGGGGACTCAAGCATCCTAAGGACGTGGAGCAAATCACGCAGGAGGAGGAGGAGGAGGAGAATAAGAATAATAATAAGAAGAAGTAGGGAGTAAGCCTTAAGGAACAGGACGAGTTGTCTTTGTTCCTCGAGCTGCTGGAACTATAATTATAGATATCTTCGTAGATAAGTGTTTTATTTTTAGTTATTAATTCGATGTTATACACAATAAAATATTTATTCTAAAGGAATGTTGGCAAATCATAAATGTGTGTATGTGTGTGTGTGTGTGTGTGTGTTTGTTTTTGTTTGTGTGTGTTTGTGTGTGTGTGTGTGTGTGTGTGTGTGTGTGTGTGTGTTATCAGATAAAACCAAGCTGTATATATCAGTAATCAAGTATATCAAACATTTAATATCCTCCTTGATCTCAGGAAGCAAAACATGACCAGAAACATTCCTGAAGCGGTGACGTCGCCATGTTTTGGTGTTTCCGTCCACTCGTCACTTGTGGAGCATCGAAGCCAGGTTGTCACACTCTGCTTGTTAGGTGGTCGTGCAAGGCAAAGTGTTTTATTAATATTACTTACAATACACCAACAGCTGTTTAAATAAAATCACGATAATACTGATCAAGGCTACAGATAAATGGCATGGCAGGATCATATCATTAAAGTGTGAACTAAAGCCAAAACAGAAGGTGGCTAAAGTGTAAGGGCTGCAAGCACCACTTGCTTCTCTGTTTTTATAGGAAAGGAAGCAGCTCAGGGGAAGAAAAGTAATAAAAGCCAGCTGACGCTGCTCCTGCAAAGTGTCTAGTAAAAAATTATAAAGTTCTGAAAGAGGACAGAATCATTTGAAAACCCAGGGAAGTAGGGAACCTCAGTTCATTGCATGAAAAATCGTTATTCTATTGACATGTGACAGTTTTGTATCATGCAATTACCCTAATAAATACAGGACGGAGTGCACGACTGGCCCCAAACATGATCCTTCTTAGGTCACTCAAAATGCTACAACCGGTGTGGCGGACAAGAAGTTCCAACACTAAAATCCTGTTTCATGCAGCAGCCCACCACGCCCCAGAGCTGCAGACGATGGGTGATGATAAAGATTATTTCATAGCAAAGGAGGCAGCTCAATAAGATACAAAATAGCCTGCTCCCACTTTCATATCTCCTGAACCCTGCAGACCTCAAAGATGAAGCTAGTTTAGTGTGTTGTGCAACACGCAGCCGAGAAATGAATAAAACGTTGGGCCATCGCGTCCAGTCTGCAGAGACTCATGTTACAGTGTATACACTTTGTGAGTACACTGTACCCTGACGCTGAGGAACTGAGGACTGATTGCCTGACTGACTGCGTTATACAGCCTGGGAAACACCTTAAGCACTGCAGGCCGCACAGATGTGTCTTGTTTAGAGTTTTAGCCAAGGAGTCAGTAATTGGTGTTGCTTTTGGGAATTTATCCTCCGGGTAGCTTCTGGTCCGGCTACACCGGACACTCAGAGCGGTTCATCATCTTCCCAGGGCCTCCCTGCCTGCCTCCACACGCTGCCTCCGTCGGGTCAAGTAGTGCCTCCGTCAAGTGTCCTGATGGGTGGGTTGCTTTCGGCTTACAGCAGTGCCTCTCCCTTAGGTTGTGGATCGGCCTCCGTAAATCTGTTCCGCCCTGAGAAGGAGAGGGAGAGTAATGAATCCCTTACAAACACCTCTTACTGTTATGAGAACAATAAATCACAAAGACTCCATTAAGTATATACATACATCCATTACTTGCAAGGCTTCTGGACTGGCCAGTAATGACCACCAAACGGTTAATGGGGAGGGGCCTCTTTGCAAAGGTAGTCTATACAATACGAAGGCAATATATAGGACACAACCAGTATTTGCCAGACTTTAGCACTGGTTAAGTGATATACACTAAATGGGTTAAACAGCGGGTAACTATAATTCCATTAGTCTAACGCCATTAGTGGGCAGTTGATACTTCTTGACTCTCCAAAGACACACGCTTACTGGGGAGGGAGAGTGGTTGATTGCTGTACACAGTATCGCTGAAGGGTATACACTGGGTGACAGTGTGTGGGTGTGTGTGTGTGTGTGTGTGTGTGTGTGTGTGTGTGTATTACCATGGTGCCATGGCTAATGTCGTCTGCATTGCCACTCGTCGGAGCCATCGCGGCAGTCTCGGCGGCCGTTGCAGCGTAATCGTTGGTTGATACACGAACCATCCCGGCACCTGAACTCCCAGTGCCGGCAGCGCTCTGAGACGGAGTAGTAGTAGCAGTAGTCACAAGTCTAAACAGATTAACTATCAAGAAAAGTAAAATTGGCTCCACACAAACATAAACTAAGCATTTACTGAGGAAAAAATATTGCTGCTATAAAGAAATTAACTCAAAATGATTCTAAAACAACCACGCAAAGCACAGAAGAAACAAAATTGATTGAAAATGCTTGAGGATTTGAAGGAATGGATGATGGCCAGAAGATCGGTATAGTGAAGTGAAGTAAGACAAGCGGGAAAGAAATAACAAAGAACATCAGTCAAACATAGGCCTTCCTCGTACACATCCACAGTCAGTCTTAAGCATTACATCAACCCTCCCCAGCCCGGCTTCAATCATATTTTTCCCGCTTATACTGTTTATTCCTTTTTCATTAACCTCTCAACTCCCCACCCTTTACCATCTGAAGCACCCCAAACTTTCCCATGCCCTACATTCGTCCCTTTCCTATTTATCCACTCACAATAGCACTCACAATCAGTCCTGCACAGTAATCTTACACATCGACTCTTCTCAGACCCTTCATGAACCATTTCCAAATAAGACTTCCAACTTTTCCTCATCCCTCTTTACTTTCTACGCCCGCCTCGATAACTACTATTCCGCTTTCCCGCTCTCATTCCCAGCATTCCGTCGTCCATCTGTTTTGTACTCACCTGAACAGTCCTGTTCGTCTGTCTTGTCCTCACAATCCTCTTCGCCATCACAGAGCCAGACTTTCGGGATGCATTTGGTGTTATCACAAAGGAACTTGTCGTTACTGCACTCTGTGTGTGTGTGTGTGTGTGTGTCTGTGTGAAAGATATAGCGGTATTAGAGAAACAGGAATAGACGTGCTCTCTCTCTCTCTCTCACACACACACACACACACACACACACACACGAGCGTGGTTAGACGGATTTACAATGAGAGCGAGGGTAGCTACTATCCTGGCGGGTGGCCTGAGGGACTGTCAAGCAGCCCGTCAGCACACTGACAGCGATGTAAACAATACAATCAAGGTTGTGGTATCTATACAAAATCATTGTTATTATCCTAAAACGAAAGAATCATAGCACTACATAGCCCTATTAGATTATTAAATCGTTAATTAGTTTTATTTTGAGGTTATAAGGCGTTAATATCTGAGGGAAGAAAAGGTGTGTTGGGACTCAGTGACAAATGGCATGGCGGGACTGGACCTGCGGGAGCCAACGCCAAAACGATCTAGGGAATCTGGCTTCACAATACTGGACCACCGTCAAAGATTCACAACGCTGCGTGGCTAATAACTCAACTGTACGCAGGCTAGACCTACCTGAGCTGGCGGAAGTGCGGCACCGTCTTTCGGATCATTCGCCGGTTAGATATTCGTTATATTTAACGATTTTCTTGGAATTGTTTCAGTCCTTGAGCGACCAATTATCTGCAGGACCCTTGGGGCTGCCGGATATCCGGGGACCGTATAGTCGGGGCTTAAGTGTGCATGTTTCATTAAAACCAAAAATGGTAAATATTGGTGATAACAAAGCCAATATGGATCTTAGAGGAGAAATACATGACCACCAATAAAAGCAGGAGTGGTGGGGTGGTGGTGGTAGTAGTAGGACAGTTTTCTTCATCAGCGTGGTCCGGACACTCATAGTTGCTGTCACATCTTGCACATATATGCCGTTACCACAGGTGAAACTCTCCATGCGATGGACACATGACTACACGCAGGAAAAAATAATATCAACAAAATCAAGTCATAGTGATATACAACCCTAAGGTATATTACTGTGTCCGTGTGTGTGTGAGAAAGATATATGAAAGAAATGGGCATTGAGACACGCTCTCTCTCTCTCCACTCTTCCCCCATACTCACCACAGTCCCAAGCTTGTCGTCCCCATCCTCGACAGTCCTCTCTGCCGTCGCAAACTTTCACACCACAAATTTTATCGCCGTTTACACTTGTATGCGTTCCTCTCATGGAAAACACATTTCACTTTCTTGAAAAATGCAAGTCCACCTGTGAAAACAGACACGGACAGGATTATTAGTACGCGCATAACATCATAGAATTGATTTTATCTTTCTTGCTTAATCGCCAAAGAAAAGAACAAAAACATATACGCGATTCTCTCCTCCCGATACTCACCAGCACTAGTCCTGTTCGTCTGTCTTGTCCTCACAATCATCGTCGCCATCACAGAGCCAGTATTTTCGGGATGCATTTGGCGTTATCACAAAGGAACCTGTCGTTACTGCACTCTGTGTGTGTGTGTGTGAAAGATATAAGAGTATTAGAGAAACAGGAACAGACGTGCTCTCTCTCTCCCCCTCCGATACTCACACCACAGTCCTGTTCGTCTGTCTTGTCCCTTCACAATCATCGTCGCCATCACAGAGCCAGTATTTCGGGATGCATTTGGTGTTACTCACAAAGGAACTCGTCGTTACCATTGCACTCTGTGTGTGTCTGTGTGAAAGATATAGCGGTATTAGAGAAATAGGAACAGACGCTCTCTCCCTCCCGATATTACTCAGCCACAGTCCTGTTCGTCTGTCTTATGGTCTCACAATCATCGTCGCTCATCACAGAGCCAGTCTTCGGGATGCATTTGGTAGTTATCATTAAAGCGAACCTGTCGTTACTGCACTCTGTGTGTGTGTGTGTGTGTGTCTGTGAAAGATATAGCGGCACAGAGAACAGAACAGAAGGACTTCTCTCTCTCTCTCTCTCTCTCTCTCTCTCTCTCTCTCTCTCTCCCTCTCTCTCTCTCTGGACACACACACACACACACACACACACACACACACACACACACACATTGGTTACATACTCACACATACTCACCACACAGTCCCAAGCTCTGTTCGTCCCTGTATCCGGACAGTCCGTCATTACTGGTCAATGCAACACGGTCCACATGACAAATTACAAGGCATTACTCAGACATTATTACATGTAGTCGTCCCAAGGACAACCCACTTCACGATTTTTGTAATGTGAGTCTAACCTCAGTAAAGACATACATACTGATAAATATTACAAGGAAGAAGCTTAAAAATTCCAGAGGTTAACATTTCCTTCCTTCGTCGTCGTCATAGAACTGAACTCACACAAAAACGGACATGTTGTTCCTTCCCGTTGAGGGGATGAAGTTCCTTAACCTTATATCTACAAAAGAACATATGTGGAATGGCCTCGCCAGTGACATGCATCCTGTCTTTTATCACTTTGCAACAGTGCTGGCAAGAATCAAACAAATCCAGCTCACCCTGAGTCAGTCCCAGGCCTGTCCATGTCTCTCTCATGTCCTTGGTACTCACAGTTTTCTTTCCTCGAGCCTCCTTGGTAGTCTGACGAGCCTGCTTTTGACGGAGAAGATTGTCGTCGAGGTCGCGTCAGGTCACGGTCTTGACACCCCTCGTTGCTGGCCAGCACCATCGTCTTGTCCGCAAACGTAAAGTCTGATTTCGGTTCGGGCCATCCTGGACCATGTAATGGGAGATGAGAGGAGGAGACATAGAGGACTCAAAGTAGGATGCGTGATAACACACACACACACACACACACACACAACACACACACACACATCACGAAAAACAATGGCGTCAAAAATAAATGTAAACAGGAGAGTACGCATACATTTTCCCTCTCTCCTGTCCCTCGTTAAATATATCAGTCCGCCGGAGAGAGTATACCCTGGGGCACATTGCCAATTCTCCACCCTTACGACACCATTCCCTGGTGGCACTCTCTGATGCAAATACCCGATCATTCAGATGTCGTCTCCGTGTTCACTGTCACCACGGTGGGCGTGTTTTGTTTCTCAGACCATTTGGTGGCGAGTTAGAAGAAAGGTCGCATAGTACCGCATATTGAAGGAGAATTGGAATTCTTCGTAATACCTGATGAACTTGGGGCTGACAACTCACCCTCCAACAAGCTGCTCTAACATGGATAATTGAGTTTTCTGGCCAAAAAGAATCAACTTGATTTTTCTTTTGAGTAGATTTTAGAGTTAAAGACTTCTCAGCATTGCAGATAATTTAAGGCAATCTTTTATCTAATCTTATTAACGTATCAGAATCGGTAAATGGAAGATTATGTCCTTTTCTGATGGCTGCATATGAATTTGCTTAATCATGTATACATGATTTTTGGTCCTGATGTAATTAACTTTTACTGCGATTTAAATAGTTCGTGTATAGGTTTTATCCATTCCTGTAATTATCGCATAATCACCAATTAGCTGTTTTTTATTACATTTTTCTCGAGAGAAAACGATTCAGATAGTAAATAACAAGGGTCACTTTATTTATTAATATATCTTGGGGGTTTGCAAAAACAGTATTAGCTACAAAGAGATTAAATCCATTTATTCCAAACTCACAATAGGGTTTCAGTGACAATTTTGTCTGATATTTTTTCTCAGTTTATGGGTGGCAGATTTGGTTGATATTTACGAGCTTTTCTGAAGTTTTTGTTGTCAATTGTGTTCAATGAAACGACACTTTGTCCTTAGTGTCTCGTCCCAACACCATACTGCCTCCAAAAATATCTGCTCAAATGCTATACGGGTTGGTGGCGGCTGAGCTGAAGCAAAGTAGGCTCTGCATTCACCTGCCATGGATAAACGTCGGTTCGAATCCCACGCTACTACCTGGTATTTTTCAGTCACCGCCGAGGCTCTAAGACTACACACATCCTGTCCAGAAGACCACCCATCAACCCGGACTTAGAAGAACTGTCCAGTGAATCAAGAATGAGTTCCAAAGTGGCACATGCCACAACCGGCGCCACTATAAAAATTCGTTTGGTGCCATTTGACGGCTTGGGCCGACCATCTGGCCTCAGTAAATGCCTGCTGCTTTGGCGCTTATAGGCGATGGTAAAAAAAAAAAAAAATACTTTGGGACATCGCAAGGATTTTCATTGTGGGTTGTTAGTTACCAGGTATTAAACACGCTTAAATAACCATGCAGGTCCCCTTCCATACCAAGTAACTTGTGCCACGATCTATCGCTCTTCTCTAAACCTTGCTGAGGCTGGTGTGGCATCCCCTCGACCTCTACTCAGGATTGTCTCACCATTAATGGCGAGGATATCCGCGTCTCCCTCAGAACTGTGGACGGTCTGAAGGCCTAGTTCTGCTTCATTGTCCTAATGCCTGTATGTCTCTCTGGTCTAATTGACGGATTATTCACCTGAGTGCGGTGCGAGTGGGGCGAGGGAGGCGGTATGGAGCAGCAGACCACCATCAGGGAGGTAGCGAAGGCGTAAGGGTAAGTGGTTGTGTGAGCTTTGCCTCCTCTGACACACACGTAACCCGGCAATGTCAGGCCGAGCGGAAACGTGCATGTGGCTCAGGGTATTCATGGAGATATAAGGCCACGACTTGCGCCATTTGGAAATGGTTATAGACACGGAATGCATAAAGAACGGGCTTATCTAGGCACAGACAAAAAGTAAGATTAAGGCGTAGGAGGTGAGTTGGGAGGCAGGAAACAGTGATAAGTGTGTCTACCGATGGTTACTTATCAGTGAGACGATAACTAAATACAAGCAAGTATCAATGATAAGCGACTCTCGGTTGTTGCAAATCATTATAACGCTGTTGCCATTAGTCGCCGTCGACGACTCCAGAACCTTTCAAATTTGATTATTAGTTACAAGATCAGTTCTGCTGAGGCAGTCTGAGGAAATGAATCAGGATTTGTTAAGACCTTAGCTTATTCCAATTCACAACCTTCATCTCTTTCTAAGCACCCTTGACTGGAAAATATTTAAGGTAACAAGTCAAAGCTTGTTATCATGATTTTGTGTTGTCAGCCTGCTGAGTGAGGCCAAAATTGGGCTGAAGCGTGTAGGGGAGTAATAAGATGGCTCGAGTTAGCTAATAAATAATTATGTGCCGGTCGTCGTAAGTCTTTGGTGTTAGAGAAGTAAAGATAAGACACAAGAAAGTGCCAGTGATATATGGGAGGGATACCGGGTATAGGACTGAGAAATGTGAGTGAATATTGGATTATTTATTTTTATAGAAAATGAGCGGCTCAAGGTCAAAAGAGAGAGAAAGAAAGGAAGAGATAAGAAAGATGAGAGAGACGAGTTTTTAAGTTATTAAAGAAATTGATGGAAAGAGTGTCTTGACGAATGTGGTGTTTAACTCAGGAAAAAAAATTGTGGGAAGAAAGAAGGCTGTAGATGCAGTCTTGAAATTATGAAAAAGTAAAGGCATGAAATGTAGCATGAATTTGCAGCTCCAATAATGCGCTTTAAGAAATTAAGTTCATGGAAGCGAAGTTCTTTCAGAAAAACCACTGAGATATAAAATGTACTGGCCAACTGAAACATCTTGAGGCAAACAGCCCAGGCAAGGCGGGTAACATATTGTGGGCATTGAAAGAAGCGAATATGTGCTAAGGACCATTGAAGTTGTTAAGTGGACGCCAGTTTATTGTCTACTGATTTGGTCAAATATTTTGAAGACACTGGCTGACAGATGGACAAAACACTTTTGCTAATACTGTAAGATTTTGTAATATCTCTGCGTTCACAATTGTCCAGAAAGTGTCGAAAAGTTTCATTGGTCTCTGCACACATCCGCAAATGACGAGCTGCAATAACTTCGCAGCAGCAGACTTTCACAGTCAACAGTGCAAAATACCAGATCAGTCTTTTGTGGTAGCTCGACGGCATGCAACACACGGGTCATCACGATTCTATGGATAAATGGACACAATGTAAAGGAAAGTCGGGAACTGCTTGAGGAATCAGAAAGAAGATACGGAAGAGACCTCAGATTAACGGGTGCTGATAAGGTTCGTGAGCCTTGAAAGCAATATATGTTACACTGGTGATATATTGATGCAAGATCGTTTTATGATATTCCCTGATCAGAGAGAGTAATACGTTAACTGCACCTGTTCAGTTTATTTTCTCCTGAAAGTCCCTATTTGCCGCTTTTCCTTCCGTTATTTTAAACTCGATCCCGGAAGCCCGGGAGTGTTCTAGACATGTTCTTCTGGTTTTTCTTTTATTACAGTGTTGGGTGATTCAGAGTTGATACTTATCCACTTTGGGGAGTGGGAGAGTTGGCTGTGCTATTTGAAAGGAAAAGAATCCTGCAACACAAGCAATACAACAACTAAAGTGATAAAAGGAAATCAAACACAAGGCGTAGAGAAGTAAGGGACAAAAAGCAAGACCCAAGAATCAACACGTAAAACAAAGAAAACACCAGAAGAAAGGAAACCGCAAAAACTGGGAAGAAAACCAAGAAAAAAAACTTCAGTAAGCAAGCAAGAAGAGCCACACACGAGCAACAGATCAACAACAAGCAACAAATCACACATACAGCGCAACAAGACCAAGAAACACCGAAAACCGCATAAAAAAAAAAAAAGTATTTCATATAAACAAGAGCACTGGAGGATGAGTGTGAGTCGTAAACAGTAAGAGAAAAAATTCATACGCAGAATATAAATATTTCTCATCTTTCTTTGTAGCTCATTGAAGGTGTGGCCGTAGAGGTTGAAGGGGAGGCTGAGAAGAAGAAAATGGTAAATCAGATGAGCAGAGAGACAATGGAAACAGGGTTGAGAGCAAGAGGAGGAGGAAAAGGAAGAGAGAGGAGGAAGCAGAAGAGAAAGACAAAAGAAAAGGAAGAGAAACATGAGGAGAAGGGGAGGGGATGATTTGAAAAGAAAGAAGAAGAAGAAAGAAGGAAAGAAAAAGAGGTGGAAGAAGAAACTAGGGGAGCAGGGAGGAGGAGGAGGAGGAGAGGAGGAAGAGGAAGAGGAGAAAGAATGAAGGAGACGACAAAGATTACTACAGTCAAGAATAAGAGAAGAAGACGACAAAGACATTATGAAGAAGAATCGACAAGAGAAGGAGAGAAAGTGGAAAGAGACGACGGTTTAGCTATCGATGAAGAAAAGGAGGAGGGGAAAAGGGAGGAGGAGGAGAATTTGGATCCGGTTGTTCAATTTCAAGGTAGGTAAGTGAGGGAAGGTAGGCAAGGAGGCAGAAGGAAACACTGAGACATTTTGTGCGAAGAAATAGAGGAGAGGAGGAACGCACACACACATCGCACACACAAAAAAAAATGGAGGGACACGAAGGAAGGAAGTGTTTTAAAGGGGAAAGAGTCACGGTATGGAAAGGTAAAAAGAACGCAGAGAAAACAAGAAAAAGAAGGATATTGGAGAGGAGAGAAGAACGAAGGAAATGAAACCTCCGCAGAAAATGTATAAAAAAACAGAACGGCGAAAAGGGTGAGAGAAAGGCAACATGGATGAAATTAGGAAGGAGAAAGAAAGAAAGTAGCAAGGGAGGAGAAACGGAAAGGAGAGAGGAGAGAGAGAGAGAGAGAGAGAGAGAGAGAGAGAGAGAGAGAGAGAGAGGAGAGAGAGAGAGAGAGAGAGAAAAGAGAGGAGTCGCTTAAGGAGCAAGGTGTATGAGGAAGGGAGGAGGAAGAAAAAGAGCCTGAAAGAAATATTTACTTTGGGGAGGGGAAGGAGGGAGGGTGACATGAGTTGTTGGTAAAGAAGCAAATAACGAAGTAGTGCAGGCTAGGTGGGTTTTGGGGCATATAATATCCCTAGACACATGTTTGTGTGTGTGTGTGTGTGTGTGTGTGTGTGTGTGTGTGTGTGTTTGAGAGAGAGAGAGAGAGAGAGAGAGAGAGAGAGAGAGAGAGAGAGAGAGAGAGAGAGAGAGAGAACACACACACACACACACTACTCCTCTCCTAGAAATGATACTGCACATAAAAAAAAGATCATATATCGCAGCATATTTTGTTGGCCCACATAACTCACACATTATAATGGGACAAAAGGAAACAAATATACTTGTAAATTTTATATAGTATATTTAATTTAACTTTTTCTTTTTTTGATGTAGGTTACATCTGTTTGTTTGTTTGTGTGTGTGTGTGTGTGTGTGTGTGTGTGTGTGTGTGTGTGTGTGTGTGTGTGTGTGTGTGTGTGTGTGTGTGTGTGTGTGTGTGTGTGTAATGGTTTGTGTTATCTCTATCCACACGTGGAAGCTAAAGTTAAATAAAAGCTGTTAATATCATATATTAACTGATATCATTGTCTTTTTTTCTTGTCTCATGTGAAATGTGTGTGTGTGTGTGTGTGTGTGTGTGTGTGTGTGTGTGTGTGTATGTAATGGTTTGTGTTATCTCTATCCACACGTGGTTGTTAAAAAAAGCTGTTATCATCATATATTAACTGATATCAGCTATGTCTTTTCGTGTCTCTGTGTGTGTGTGTGTGTGTGTGTGTGTGTGTGTGTGTGTGTTATCAGATAAAACCAAGCTGTATATATCAGTAATCAAATATATCAAACACTTAATATCCTCCTTGATCTCACGAAGCAAAACATGACCAGAAACATTCCTGCAGCGGTGAACGTCGCCATGTTTTGGTGTTTCCGTCCACTCGTCACTTGTGGAGCATCGAAGCCAGGTTGTCACACTCGCTTGTTAGGTGATCGTGCAAGTCAATCTGTGTTTTTATTAATATTACTTACAATACACCAACAGCTGTTTAAATAAAACCACGATAATGCTGATAAAGGCTACAGATAAATGGCATGCCAGGAACAGTTCATTAGAGAGAGAACTAAAGCCAAACATGTGTAAGGGACGCAGGCACCTACTTTTTTTTTTTTATAAGGAGAGGAAGCAGCTCAGGGGGAAGAAAAGTAACAAAAAGGCAGTAGACGCTGCTCCTGCAAAGTGTGCAGTAAAAAGTTCTAAATTTCTAACAGTGGACAGAATCATTTGGAGAACCCAGGGAAGCAGGGAACCCTCAGTACATTCCTTGAAAAAATCGTTATTTTATTGAGATGTGACACTTTCATATAATGCAATTACCCCAATAAATACAGGACGGAGTACACGACTGGCCCCCAAACATGATTCTTCTTAGGTCACTCAAAATACTACAACCGTTGTGGCGGGCAAGAAGTTCCCACACCAACAATTGCGCATGCGCGGCCCCCACGTCCCAGAGCTGCAGACGATGGGAGTTGCTAAAGATTTTTTTTACAGCAAAAAAGGCAGGTCAGGAAGATAAAAATAAAGCCCGCTGCCACTTTCATATCTACTGAACCCCAAAGACCTCAGATTTTTTTGTAAGTGTTAGCCTATAGCGTCGGTAGGAATTCTTCAGGGGCCTGGTGGCCGGCCCAAGTGCTTCATGGCTCAGGTAATTTTTATATTGGCGCCATTTTTATTCTTGGCTCATGCTGCCCCTCCGAATTCATTCTTGAGTCACTTGAACGGTTTCTTCTAGAGTCCGGGTTGATGGGTGGTCTTCAGGATAGCATGTGGGTAGTCTTAGGCCAGTCGGGGGTGACTGAAAAATCCCAGATGGTAGCGGCCGGATTCGAACCCGCGTCGTCCAGAACGTCTTGAATGCGGGGCCCGCATGGTAACCACTCAACCACACTGCCGATAAGTGAATGAAACAATGGGCCATCGCGTCCAGTCAGCAGAGACTCATGTTACAGTGCTATACTTTGTGTGTACACTGTACCCTGACGCTGAGTGAACTGATGACTGATTAGCGGACTGACTGCGTATACGGTCTGGATAACACATCAAGCACTGTAGGTCGCACAGATATATCTTGTTTTGGGTCTTGTGCCTTAAGGAGTCAGCCGTTATTGCTACTTTGGAAACTTATCCTCCGGGGGAGTGTCTGGTCCGCTACATCGGCACTACAGAGCAGTTCATCATCTTCCCAAGGCCTCCCCACCTGCCTCCACACACCGCATCCGTCGGGCCAAGTAGTGTTTCTCCGTCAAGTGTCCTGATGGGGTGGGTTGCTTACGGTTTACAGAAGTGTCTCCTCCCTTAGCCGTGTCTAGAGCGGTGGCCCCTGTTCATGCCTCCACACACTGCCTCCGTTGGGCCAAGTAGTGCCTCTCCGTCAAGTGTCCTGATGGGATGGGTTGCTTTCAGCTTACAGCAGTGCCTTCCTTCTTGGGTTGGGGGCCGAAAATCTGTTCCGCCCTGAGAAGGAGAGGAAGAGTAATGAGTCCCTGACAAACACACCTTACATTTATGAGAACAATAAATCACAAACACTCCAATAAGTATATACATCCATGCATTACTTGCAAGGCTTCTGGACTGGCCAGTAATGACCACCAAACGGTTAATGGGGAGGGGCCTATTTGCAAATGTAGTCTATACAATACGAAGGCAATATATAGAACACAACCAGTATATGTAACCAGTGTTTGTCTGCGTGTGTCTGTATTACCATGGTGCCATGGCCGCGGCCAGAACCAGTATAGTCTGCAGTGCCACTCGTCTGAGCCATCGCGGCAGTCTCGGCAGCCGTTGCAGTGTAACCGTTTGTTGATACACGAACCATCCCGGCACCTGAACTCCCAGTGGCGTCAGTGCTCTGAGACGTAATAGTATTAGCAGTAGTAGTAGTAGTAGTAGTAGCAGTAGTAGTAGTAGTAGTAGGAGTGTTAGTAGTAGTAGTAGTAGTAGTAGCAGCAGTAGTAGTAGTAGTAGTAGTAGTAGTAGTAGTAGGAGTGTTAGTAGTAGTAGTAGTAGTAGTAGTAGTAGTAGTAGTAGTAGCAGTAGTAGTAGTAGCAGTAGTAGTAGTAGTAGTAGCAGTAGTAGTAGTAGTAGTAGTAGATCCCTATATCCCCCTCAACCGGTACCACCCCTTCCATTGGCACCTCCAATGTTGCCACTAACAACACCACTACCACCACCCCCTCATCACTCTTCCTCTTCGACTGGACAGGGCGCGGCGGAGGTCGGGGGAAGCTTTGCTTGGAAGGGGCTAGCGGAGGGGGAAGCAACGAGGTGGGTGGATGACACATACCTTGAAGTTGTTGGGTGGTCTGCAAGAAATCTTTTTGAACCACCCAGATGTGGAGCCACGACATTTATCATCAAAGAAATTGTCACCCTGTTAAATAACTACATCCAGAACACACCACTGGCGCCCCTATCCCTGAAAATTGTATTCACTCTCCCCCATCTCTTCCTCCAAAAAGCACACCCAAAGACCAAACAAGCCGAAAATATCGAGGCATTAAGAAGACGAGTTGCCTTGTGGCAAACTAACGAGTTAGATGCCCTCCTTTGAGAGGCCAGAGCCATACAGGAGAGGCTCCCCGGACCCCAACAAAACAACACCTCCACAGAAGACTGGGCCCGGATGTTTGCAGACACGAGCCTTGTCAGACAATTCCACACGGGGTGTGCTTCCACTCACCAGGGACACGATCAGTCAACTCAAGGAAAAACATCCTCCACCGAGTGACCTGAAGGGACTGAGACTGGCAGGATGTCACCAACCACCGAATCCAGTTATATACGAAAGGATAACAGGAGAGATGGTGTGGAAGAAGGTCCTCCAGACTCGTGGCAGCGCGGGGCCCTCAGGACTTGATGCACGGGGATGGCGAAGCTTGCTGAGCAGCGCCAACTTTGGCAATGCAGCTGGCGACTTGCGCAACACTATTGCAGCACTGGCAAGAAAACTCGCCTCCTCCAGCTGCCACTATGTGGACACCCTGACGGTATGCCGCCTCATTCCCCTGGACAAGAGGCCGGGATGCAGGCCTATAGGAGTCGGAGAAGTCCTGCGGCGCATCGTAGGCAAATGCATCATGGCTCTCGTCAAAGAAGATGTGAGAATGGCAGGGAACCTCCAAGTTTGTGCGGGGCAGCAGGCAGGAGGAGAAGCAGCAGTCCATGCCATGCGGGATATATTCGACCACGTGGGGTGCGAAGCAGTGCTTCTTGTTGACGCCAAAAATGCCTTCAACACAATAAATAGAAAGACTATGATACATAACATTAAAACCAAGTGCCCTAGCTTAGCTATGTATGTCGAAAATACGAAAATACCCGACTGACTTATACATAAATAGCCACAGTGGAAAGGTGAAAGTGTTAAAATCATCTGAGGGAACAACAGAAGGTGACCCAATAGCCATGGCTATGTACGCCCTGGGCCTATCAGTCCTCCAAAATGAAATCGCGTTCGCAGAAACACGGGTGAAACAGGTGGCTTATGCGGATGACCTCTCAGGTGCTGGTAAAATCTCAGACTTAAAAGGGTGGTGGGACACTGAGATAGGATATATCCCTAACGCCACCAAGTCTGTCCTTATTGTCAAACCTGAACATTATGACCATGCCGCAGAAACTTTTAGAGGAAGTGGCGTCATTGTGACAAAAGACGGACAACGACACTTAGGTGCAGTGATCGGGACAGAGGTATATAAGAAGGAGTACGTGGGAGACAAAGTAGCTGAATGGGTGAATGAAATAGAAGCTTTGTCTGCCATTGCCAAGACTGAGCCACACGCTGCCTATTCAGCGTACACCCACGGCATCCAACATCGGTGGACGTTCCTGATGCGCACCATCCCCGGCATCAGTCCACTCCTCCGACCACTGGAAAATGCCGTCAAGAATGTATTCTTGCCGGTGGTGAAATATCATGCTTTGGGGAGGAAGAGAGGATATGCTAGCACTTCCCCCAAGACTGGGTGGGATGGGGATCACCAACCCTGAGAAGCTGGCAGATAAGGAGAACCAAAACTCCATCAGCCTTACCAGGTCACTCATCAACAGGATCATCGCTCAGGAGGCAGAGGGCGAGATAGACCAAACAGAAATAAGAGATATTAAAAGAAAAATCTCAGAAGAAAGGCAACAGGCCCAAAAAGACGAGCTGGACCGTCTTACACACCACCTGTCCACATAAATGGGTAGAAAAATACACACAGCACAGGAGGCAGGCGCCTCTAGCTGGCTAACGTCATTACCAATCAGAGCAAAGGGCTTCAGCCTCAACAAACAAGAATTTGTCGACGCCATTGCTCTGAGATATGGCTGGCCGATTGAGGGACTGCCTGATCTCTGTGCATGTGGATCACCAAATGATGTCACCCACACCATGACATGTAAAAAAGGAGGCTTCGTCTGTATTCGACACGATGAAGTGAGGGATCTGACAGCCAGCATGCTTGGGGAGGTATGCCAAGACGTCACTACCGAGCCGGCACTGCTTCCCCTGGACGGCGAACACCTTCGGTACAGGACAGCCAATACCTCACAGGAGGCACGGGTTGATGTAAGTGCCCGCGGATTCTGGGTGCGCGGACAGCGGGCGTTCATGGACATCCGCATATTCGACCCGATGGCTGCCTGTCACCGTGAGCTGCCCCTGCAAGCCGCCCACCACAGGAACGAGCAGGAGAAGACAAGGGCATACGGTGAAAGAATCCAACATGTGGATCAGGGCAGCTTCACCCGGCTCGTCTTCACCACATCCGGCGAGATGGGTCCCAGGGCCCAATGCTTCTACGCACGCCTCGCGGAACTAATCTCAGAAAAGAAGCAACAGCCAAGGAGCCACGTTGTCGCCTGGATGAGGTGTCGCCTCTCGTTCTCCCTGCTCAGGTCGGCCATCCTATGTCTCAGGGGCACCAGACACTCTGGCCCAAAAGCCACCACCATCTCCAATATGGACTATGAAGCCACAGTGGTGGAGTGACATTAGGGTGGGTCGGGAGTGACTTGAGTAGGGAAGGAAAGGGGGATCTAGACGTAATAGATGATAGGTGATTTAGTGTCAGGTAGTATTAGTGATATGGTTCGATGCCACAGTCATTAGCGAACAGAGTTGGGGCTAATGACCTCCAAGCTATGGAGCCCTCCATGATTATGTGTCGGGAAAATAAACATGGGTGGAGGTATCATTTATGTTGTGTAGTAGTGAAAAAAAAAGTAGTAGAAGTAGTAGTAGTAGTAGTAGTTGTAGTAATAGTAGTAGTAGTAGCAGTAGTAGTAGCAATAGTAGTAGTAGTAGTAGTAGTAGTAGTAGCAGTAGCAGTAGTAGTAGTTAAAATAGTAGAAATACAATAATGATGTCAATATTATTCGTGATACAAATAATAAGAGAAACTGCGAAATAATAACAATAACTAGACGCACAGCACTCGTAGAGTGCACACCTCCGCCAAAGATTGTCCTGAAAATTGGTATGGGCATCAACTGTGAGCCTATGCATCATATGGAAGCATTTGTTTCGAAATTTGATGATTTTTTGGAAACTTTGACCTTGGGCGAACTTTTGGAGGTCAAGGTCAAAGGTTAAGGTTAAGGCCATGCAAGGTGCGTCATTCCATGAGCTAAAATATGAACCAAGTCTGAAGTCTCTACGATGAAGAGAACAGAAGTTATGGCCAATCTGACATTTTGTGCGACCTTGACCTTTGACATAAAAGATTTAATGGGTTCTATTCTGGATGGACAAGGTGCATCTTATGGAAGCATTTGATGAAATTCTATTTTTCGGAAACTTTGACCTTGGTCGAACTTTTTTTAGGTCAAGGTTAAAGGTCAAGGTCAAGGCCATGCAAGTTGCGTCTTTCCATGAGCTAAAATATAAACCAAGTCGGAAGTCTCTACGATGACGAGAACCGAAGTTATGGCCAATGACGTTTTTTGCGACCTTGACCTTGACCTTTGACCTTTGACAAAAAATTTAATTCGTTCTATTCTGGATGAACGCGAAGCTTCCCTGAAAAAATGGATGAGATATCCGCAAAATTGTGCCCAGGAGACTGTTAACGAACAAACAAATACATAAACATACTGACCGGACCGAAAATATCACCTTCCAACTCCGTTGGCGGAGGTAATAATAATCAATAATGATAAAAACAATATAATTGATAATCGGAATAAACCAAAGAAAAAAAGAAGAGGAAGAGAACTACAACCATGACGATGGATTCACTGAGAGGGGTTGCAGGTCTTAAAAGAGTGTCGGCGCCACAGTAGAAGTTTGAAGGTCACTGCTCAGCAGGCCGCCTTAGTGCACGGTCACACGGTCTTTGCTACTCACTAGGTCGACAGCCTTCCTCATCCGAGCCGTCCCTGCAGTGGACGCAACCATCGCAGCGGTCCTTTTCACTGATGCAGCCACCGTCTTTACACTGCCACTGGCCCGCCCCACACCCTGCGTAATAGCACTCATTCAGCAGGCGGAGGGCAGGGGTTCAATGAGCAACAAGGAGAAAATGTAATAATAACATTACTCACCACGAGGAGTAGTCGTGGATATGGTGGTGGGAGTGGTAGCCGTAGTAGTAGTAGTTGTGGCGGTGTGGTAGTAGTAGTGGGTGTGGTAGTAGTAGAATTAGTAGTAGCAGTAGTATTGTGGGTGTAGTAGACGGACAATTTTATTTATCCGCATCACAAAGGCCCCCACCGCAGTCGACTTGCGACGGTGCACACGTAGTAGTAGAAGTAGTAGTAGTAGTAGTAGTAGGAGTTGTGGTGGTGGTGGTAGTGGTGTGGTAGCGGTAGTGGGACAGTTGTCTTTATCCGCAGCACAAAGACCGCCACCGCAGTCGACTTATGACGGTGCAATACGTAGCTACCAGGAAAGAATAACTTCATTGAACAAAGTCACAATGATACACAACACCAACGCATATTGCCGTAAGCCTAAAATGAAATCATCAATTCAACAAATTAACCTCAGGAAAAGTACAATTGGCTTTACACACACAGCACACAAGTTAGGGTGGGAGAGCGGGGATTCAATGACAACCAGGAGAGAAGGGAACACATCACTCACCAGGAGGAGTGGAGTGGCGGCAGTAGTGTCGGTGGGGGCACCGTAGTAGGACACCTTCTTTCATCTGCAGCACACGAGCCGTCACTGCAGGTGAACCTGTCGGCAGCAATAATGTAGCTGCCAGACAGGAAACATAACTGTAACAAAATTAGTAAAAGTCATAGTCATATACAACACCAACGCGTATCGCTGTGTATGTCTAAAAATCTGTCACAAATCTAAAAACTGATTGGCTATCAGGAAAGTACAGTTGGCTCCACACAAACATATACTGAACATTTAATGATTGTATTTCTTCCTTACGAGCAATACCTAGCGGTTTGTTTTTTCGCCATTCGTAGTGTGGGTGGATCGAGCATTTGATAGAAAAAAATGTGATGAGGCATTTTTATATAATTTGATGTTTTATCACACTCATTGTCTTCGCATGCTCATGAATATATATTCAAAGGTTTAATCCCAGCAAAATAATTCTTCTATACCCCAAAAAGTGCAGTATTACCTGCTCCTAATGTACTGCAGATTCAGTTTGAGAACTGTGTACGTTATAGAGATTTTTTTTATGTCTGGAAAAAACATAGTTAAAGTTGTAGATTAAATTACCTATTTTTCTGAGCTCAAAGTATAACTACCTTTTCTTTTCTCTTATTATATCTCCCTGTAAGCAAATGAATGTCTGAATTAGTAGGTACCGTTACAATGCTTATATGGAGTTCAAGATTTTACCGTCATCAAAATCATTTCCATAATGTCTGGAAAGAACAAGTGCCTTAACTAGCGAACTATATTATTCTGTCTGTTTTTTGTTTTGTTTTATCAAATAGAAAAAAAAAATCACCCTCTCAATAATTAGCACTTTGACATGTTCGAAATAAATGTGTTATTTTTGTTTGCATATAACGATTTCCCCGCCCCCCCCCCCCCCCCCCAAAAAAAAAAAAGAGAGAAAGGAGAGAAGTATGAATAAAATATAATAAGTTAAGAATGTCTTGTCTTGTCTTATCTTTGCTCAATTGCGTACTAAGAACAAGTTAGATTTTTACGCTCATCTTAATATCCTGCCACTTACTGATGGTGCATCGCGCCGTGGTGTATTTGGTCATTACTGCCGGGTTTAATCTCTCGCGGGAGGTGGCGGCGACCTAGATTAGTTCCATATTTTGTCTCCGCTAAACCCGAAAGGCGGCGTGGTGAGCCGAGGGTGCGGGTGTTGGCCTGAGGCTAGGGGCTGTAAGGGACCGAGGGTGGGTGTTGGCCTGAGGCTAGGGTGGCTGTAAGGGACCGAGGGTGTGGGTGTTGGCCTGAGGCTAGGGTGGCCGTGTAAGGGACCGAGGGTGTGGGTGTTGGCCTGAGGCTAGGGTGGCCGTGTAAGGGACCGAGGGTGTGGGTGTTGGCCTGAGGCTAGGGTGGTCGTGTAAGGACGGGCGAACCAGAATAAGTAAGTGAGAGAGAAAGTGAGGGAGGAGAAAAAAGGAAGGAATAGAAATAGATGTAATATTTTTTCCCTTATTCCTCCATTTATTCGTTTTTAGTTTTCTACTATTCTTTCTTTCCTGCTGATCTTCCCACTGTTTTCCTCTTTCTCCATCGTCGATTTTCGTTATTGTTTTCTTCTTGCCCTTGTTTATGTTCATGTTCTTTCGCCCCTCCTCCTCCTTGTCTTCATCTTCTTCCTTCTCCTCCTTCTCGTTCTACTTTTCTTCCAAATCTTTTTTTTTTTTTAACTGATTTATCTTCTACTCCTCCTACCCCTTTCTTGTTTTCCTTTCGAACCTAACCTGTTTTTTGTCCTACTTCTTAATCTTTACCTACTTCTCTTTCTTCTCCACCCTCTCTCCTCTCCTCTTCACTTCCTCTTCCTCCTTTTCCACCACAACTACCACAACTATCAATACCAACACTTACTCTTCCTCCTACTCCTCAACATTCTTTTCCTCCTCTTCCCCCACCACCACTACCACCACCACCCCTACCTTCCCCCTTCCCCCCTACTGTCACCACAACCTTCCCTTACCATCCTCCCCACCACCACCTCTTAAACAATTACTTTTCCTCGGTGTTTAATACTAACAGTCTTCCTCTCGCTACCACCAACACCAGTACTATTGTAAATCTCGAGCATGCATTGCCTAATTTTGAAATAGCAATCGATGAAGTCCTTAAAATTCTCCATTCACTTAAAACAAATAAAAGTCCTGGACCCGACAAAGTGTATCCTATACTGCTTAAAGAAACAAAGAGCGAAATACTCTCCTCCCTCACTACCGTATTCAATATGTCCTTGCGACAAGGCATCGTCCCTTCGGATTGGAAAAAGGCTAACGTGACACCGATTTTAAGAAAGGAGAAAAAATACCAGGTAACTACAGAACCATTAGTCTAACTTCAATTGTAGGTAAGCTACTCGAGAGCATAATTAGAGACAAAATTGTGAGTTACCTCGAAAGCCACTCATTAATTGGGGATTCACAACATGGCTTCCGTAATAAAAGATCTTGCTTGTCAAACCTGACCTTTTATAACGATCTCTTCTCAGTTTATAACGTAACCAAATCATTGGACGAAGTCTATCTTGATTTCCAGAAAGCGTTTGATAAGGTCCCACATCATAAATTACTTTATAAATTAAAGCAAATAGGCACTGACGGTCAAGTAAACCAATGGATCGCGAATTGGTTGAGCAACAGACAACAAAGAGTTGTGATTGACGGATTTAACTCAGAGTGGCGTCCCTCAGGGCTCGGTTCTTGGCCCAGTGCTCTTCATTATTTACATCAACGACGTGGATGTTGGACTCAATAATCGCATTAGTAAATTTGCAGACGACACAAAGATTGGTAACTTGGTTCTCACTGACGAAGACAGGCAAAGCCTCCAAGAGGATCTGCACAAAATTTCAGCTTGGTCGGATAAATGGGAGATGCCCTTTAACGTAGACAAGTGCCAGGTCCTTCAAGTTGGAACAAAAAATAAGAAGTTCGATTACGAAATGCGCGGCGTTAAACTCACAAGCGTTCAATGCGTTAAGGACCTGGGGGTCAAAATCGCGTCAAACTTCAAATTTTCACATCAATGCATCGATGCAGCAAATAAAGTGAACAGAATGTTGGGCTTCATTAAAAGAAACTTTTTATTCAAGAATAAAGATGTAATACTTCCGCTCTACAATAGTTAAGTCAGACCCCACTTGAATATGCGGTACAGTTTTGGTCTCCCACCATGCAAAGGACATTGCTAAAATAGAAGGTGTTCTGCGTCGAGCAACAAAATGATCCTCCCTTGCGCAACAAATCCTACGAAGAAAGGCTTTCCACCCTTAACATGTTCTCTCTGAGAAACGTCGCCTGAGGAAAACTGATCGAATCTTTTAAAATACTTAATGGTTTCACGAATGTAGACAGAACAAAATTGTTTATGAGCGATGACACTTTGCGAACGAGGAACAATGGCATAAAACTCAAATGTAGACAAGTAAATTCAGACTCCACCAAATTTTTCTTCACCAACGTTGTAGTGCGAGAATGGAATAAGCTCCCACCATCAGTGGTCCAGTGTAACACGATTGACTCCTTTAAAAACAAGCTCGACCGTCACTTCCTTGAACTTAATATTAACTCGAGTAGAAAGCAACGTTTTGGAGCCATCTGATTAATGTAAAATCAATTAGGTTTAAGGACAGACCACCTAGTCTGGACCATGGGGTCTGTGTGGCTCTCTCTCTCTCTCTCTCTCTCTCTCTGGTTTTCTATCTAACTCTATGTAATTCTCTCTCTTATACAAACACATATACATAACACAAGAAAAAAGGAATAAGAGAATGAAAAGATTAATGTAGAATCACTTAGGTTTAAGGACAGACCATAGTCTGGACCATGGGGTTTGTCTCTGATCTCTCTCTCTCTCTCTCTCTCTCTCTCTCTCTCTCTCTCTCTCGTGCCAACAATAGGCAGCAATACCTTCCTCCCTCTTTAGGCGTCCTTCCACTCTTTCCTCCCTTTCCCTTCCCTCTTTCCTCTCTTGCCCTCTTTCTTCCCCCCATCCCCTTCTCTCCCCTCTTTCCTTCCTCTCCTTTTCCCTCCCTCCCTCTTTCCCTCCCTTTCCCTTTCTCTCCCTTCCCCTTTTCCTCTCTTCCCCTTTCCCTTTTGTATTCAGCCTGAAACTGGTCACGGAATTCACTGTGGAAGGGGACTGGGAAGAAGAGGAGGAGGGAAGGAGGAAGAAAAAATAAGAACAAATGAATGAGGGAAAAGAGAAGAAGAATAGTGCGTCACGGACAGGGTCAGAAGAGAACGCAGAAGGAAATGACGGATAAAATGGAAGAAATTGGAGGAGAGTAGAGGAAACGGCAAAGAATGAGAGAAAATTAAAGTCATAACGAAAATGATGGGGAGAAGAATGGGTGCTGGGAAGTGATGGGAGGCAGGTGAGGGTAAGTGATGGGAAGAGATGGTGAGTGGAAGTGATAGGGATGAAGATGAGGGGGAGTGAGGGGAAGAGAAGCGGGTGAGGGGAAGAGGAGAGGGTGACGGGAAGTGATGGGAAAGAGAGCAGATGAGGAGTGATGGGAAGAAGAAAGGATAATGGGATGGGGAAGAGGAGCGGGTGATGGGAAGGGAAGACGAGCGGGTGATAAAAAAGTGATGGGAAGGAGAGAGTGAGGGGCAGTGATGGGACGAGTGGGTGAGGGAAAATAATGGGGATGCGGGTGGCGGGGAGGTGATGGGGTGCAGGTGAGGGGAGTTGTGTGTCGCCCCGGCCTGGCCACCTGTGATTCACTTCAGGTAATGGCTATACACCTGGCGGGGTGACGGATTAGGGGCGGGGAGGGGAGGGGAGGGGAGGACAGGGGCGGGAAAGGGAAGGGTGGATGATAAGGCGTGGCAGAGTAGGCAGGAGATGGATGAAGGGGAGGTAAAGAGAAGGGAGGAGGGAGAGAAGGAGAAATGGAGAGGGCCGCACGTGTGAGGGAAAAATAATAAACAAATGGAGGAGGGGAAGAAGGGAAGACGAAAGAGGGGAGAATAACGTGGGAAAAAAGGGGAATGAAGGTAAACGGAAGCGAAGGGAGAAGAGGGAAATGTAAAGGAAGAAAACCGAGAAAGGAAGAGGGGTATGAGGATGACGGCTAGGAGAGGAAAGGAAAGGGGAGGAGTAGGAGAGGAAAAAGGGGAGGAGAGGAAAGAGAGAATAATGGAATGGATGGGAGATAATGGGAGTGCAGTGGATGGAAGGGAGAGGAAAGGGAGATGGATAGGGAAATGGAAAGCGAAGGAGAAGAAAAGAAGAAAAGGGGAAAAGGGGGGGAAGAAAAGGATGGATGGAGAAGGGGAATGGAGAGGGGATGAAAAGGGAAGAGAAGGTAAGGGGGGTGAAGTGTGGAGAATGGGAATGCATGTTATCGGAGGATAAAGAACGGAGCGGGGAGGCGAGAGAGAGGTTAGGAAAGGAAGGGGAGGTGTGTGGAGGGAGGGGAGGAGAGGAGGGATGGAGGGGAAACTGCAAATAACGGAACGGGAAATGAAAGGGATAAGGGAAAATATGGAAAGAAGGGAAGAGGAAGGGAATAGGAAGGGAAGGAAGAACACATACAAAACAAAATAAAAAAGAAAACAAAAGTAAAAAAGAAAACAATAAAACGTATCAATTAACACTTTCCTCCCTCTATCCTTCCTTCCATTCCGTCTCTCCAAATTTCTTTCCTTTTCCTTACCTACGCTCTCCCTTTTTCTCTCCACCTCCTTCCAATCTTCTCTGCATAAAAAAATTGCCTCTACCTACCTCTCCCTCATTTCTCCACATTTTCTCTCTCTCCCTCCTTCGCCTTCTCCTCCTTCATCTTCTTTTCCAGCACATCTACCTCTTTATCCATTCTGTAGACCTTTCTTTTCTTTCCACTTCTCCCCTTCCCTCTCTTCTTCCTTTCCCTTATTATTTTACCACTTCTTCTCTCTCTCTCCTCTCCTCTCTTCTCTCTCTCTCTCTCTCTCTCTCTCCTTTTTCTCTCTCTCTCTCTCTCTCTCTCTCTCTCTCAATCTCTCTCTCTCTCTCTCTCTCTCTCTCTCTTCCTATTGCGCTGGACATATCAAAAGCTTTTGATAGGTCTGGTACAAATCTTTGCTTTTCTTCCAAACTACCTCCCATGTTTCATCCTTCTCTCTCTGCACTCTCTTTATCTCCAGTTTCCTTTCTCTGACCGTTCTATTTTTGCTGTGGTAGACTTTGTCACCGTTCTTCCCTAAAATCTACAACAGTGGTGTCCCACAGGGTCTCTGTCCCATTCCCACCTCTTTCTGTTGTTCATTACGATCTTCTTTTCTAAACTAACTGTCCCATCCATTTCTACGCTGAGATCTCCACCTCTGCATTACTCAACTTCTTTAATAGAAGACCCACCTTCAGGAACTTAACGACTAAGGCTGGAGGCTGCAGAACGTCAGCCCCTAGACCCACGTTATTATTTGATTGGGGCGGGAAGAAATTCTGTGTCCTTCAACGCCTCAAAACACAGTTTCTCTCCACCTATCCACTCGACACAATCTTCCAAACAACTATCCCCCATTTTGACAACACCCAGCTATCACCTTCCTCAACACTAAACATCCTCATGGTCTATCCTTAACTCAAAAAATCTCAACTGAAACTTCATATCCATCTCTACTAAATCAGCTTCCTCGAGGCTGGGCGTTCTGTACCGTCTCCGCCAGTTCTTTTCCTCTCCTGCACAGTTGTTGTCCATACAGGGGCCTTGTCCTGCCCCTCGTATGGAGTATGCATCCCATGTGTGGGGGTCTAATTTACACAGCTCTGGACAGAGCGGAGGCTAAGGCTCTCGTCTCATCAGCTCTCCTCCTCATACAGATAGTCTTCTACCTCTTAAATTCCGCCCGCAATGTTGCCTCTTTTCTATCTTCTATCGATATTTCCACTGACTGCTCTTCTGAACTTACACTGCATGCCTCCCCCTCCCGCGGCCCCGCTGCACTCGGGATTTTCTACTCATGCTCATCCCTATACTGTCCAAATCCCTTATGCAAGAGTTAACCAGCCTCACCTTCATCCCTCACGCTGATAAACCTGAACAATCTTCCTTCATCTGTATTTCCTCCCGCCTACGATTTGAACTTCATAAAGAGGAGGGTATCAGACAATTTCTCTCTCCTGTATTTGATCTTTTTAGTGGCTTTTTTTTGCTATTGTTTTTTGTGCCTTGAGCTGCCTCCTTTGTTGTAAAAAAAAAAAATGTTGTCGAATCCATTGCGATTTTGGAGCACTCTAAATTAAGTCCCTCTTATCCTTTGCTTTTAGGGAAAACATATCTAAACGCTTTAAACGCTCGTCGCTATGGCAAGTTTCGGACGCTGGAATTTGTTTGGTTGCTCAAATCGCTGTATCTTTTCTAGCAAAACTTGATCTTTGATATAGTTCGGTGACCAGAACTGAACGGCGTATTATTCTAGATGTGGTCTTTACAAATGCTACTAATATAATCTCTTCACTTAAGTTCGGGTGATTTTATATAATCAAAGTTTCTGGAGATTTATCCTAACTTACCCCATCATATTGGCTTTTTTTACTCGCTGCAGAACATTGATCACTCATTTTAAGAGTGTTACTGATAATGACACCAAGATCTTTCTTTTTCTTGTTTTTACTTCCCTTTGAGCTCATGTCCTTGAATCTGATATTTAGTGTTAGGATTTTTTTTCACCTATAACGCATTACCTTACGTTTATCTACGGTAAACTCATTTGCATGCTTTTTCGCTGCTGTCGGCAAGTCTTAATAAATCTGATTGAATGTTCTCTCGCAACTTTGACTGTTCATTACCGTACCTCCTATTTTGGTGTCATCGGCGGAATTTGGCTACTTTGATAGGATATCGATTTCTAAGTCGTTCACGCCGTAAATTATGAATAGCGATGTTGGTCAGGACTGAACGCCTTGGGGAACGCCACTGGTGACGAAGGTTACCAATCCGATGCTTCACCATTAAGAACTACACGTTGTTCTCTGCTGGTGAGCTAGTCAGTCATGAATCCACGCACATAGATTATCGCAGGCTGTGGGAACGTAGTTTTGAAACAGCCTAACGTGAGGAACTTTATCAAACGTTTCTGAAAATCTAAGTAATTACGTCATATGGGCTTGGCGTCCCAACATTATAAACATCATTGAAAAGGGTTGATATAAGATCGATAACTATGAAACCCATGCTGACTATCCGTTATCAATTCATTTGTTTCAAGAAAGCACTATTTTATCCTGATTATTTTTCGAATAGTTTAATTAGGACAGACGTAAGGTCGGATGGGACGATAATTACTGGCTAGTTTTTTGTTCCGTTTTAAAGATCGAAGAAGCTTGGCCTTTTTCCACTCGAGAGGACTACTTCCAAAAGCGAATGACTTGTTGAATATTACCGTTATGGGTAATTCCTAGCTGTTGACCATTCTCTTAACACGCGAGGAGATAAATTATCGGGGCCCGGAGATTTATTTGGATCTATTTTCTGCAGGTACGCACGCAATTTCTGCTGATATCGCCTTCTGCTAATGTAAAGCTTATGTTCTTCAGGGCCTTTAAGAATTTTTCGCTGAGAGTTGACAAGTTCTTTTGTAAATACGCTACTAAAGGTTGAGTTTAGGACCGACGCCATGCTCATCATCACTTCAATGTATTGCCAATAATAGTAGTGGGCCGATATTATTTCTAACAGTTTTTGTTTCATGTAACTGAAAAATAATTGATTTTTCTTGGCATCAAGACACACACACACTTGATGGAGGAGGAGGCGGAGGAAGAGGAGAGGAGGAGTAAACGCGTCCCCATTAGTTAGTGTTCTTCTCTCTACCCGCTCTCCCTTCCTCTACTCCTTCCTCTACCTCCTCCCTCCTGTCTTTCCACCTCCTTTCAACGACACTCTCTCTCTCTCTCTCTCTCTCTCTCTCTCTCTCTCTCTCTCAATGACGATACACACACACACACACACACACACTCATTCTATGTCTTTCTTTACCTTTAACGGGCTATCTCTTTCACGACTCTCCTCCGCCTTCCTGCAGAAGTGGTTAGCGCAGAGACCATCAACCTTCAAGAAACGTACTGATCGCCCTTGCTGCATCGAGAGTGATCTGAACGTCTCAAGAGTAGATAATAATAAGTGCTTTAATCCTTCCCTGCAAGCCACTCCTATAAAATGGATTGATTTAAATTCACTGAATGCAGCCTATGGAGAGCCAACAGGCTTGCTGCTCGCTGTGCATTGCAGCTTTATAGAGCCCCTCCTCTTCATCCTCCTTATATTTATTTCTACAGGCACAATATTACACAAAGTCATCTTTAGTGCACACGAAGAAGAGGAGGGAGGTGTGCTTAGACAGTAATGGAGGACTGAGACAGGAGATAAGAAGAGGTGGAGGAGAAGACACGAGGAGGAGAAGGAGGAGGAGGAGGAGGAAGAGGAAGAGAAGAGGAGAGGGAGGATGAGGAGAGGAACAGGAGGAGGAGGAGAAGAGGAAGAGGAAGAGGAATACATAGGAATACATAGGGAAGAATAGACACCAGAAGACTATCGGTCTATGAGGGTGTTCTGTTTACTACTGCTACTACTAGTAATCTAATGTGTGAACAGGACAGAATAGGGATAAGAGGAAGAGGGGAGGAGGAGGAGCAGGAGGAGGTGAGGAGATCATATTCTCAATGGGGTAACGGGGTTAGCAAGACATAGGATAGGTAGGGAGAAGGAAAGGGAAGGGAAAGAGAAAGGGAGAAGAGGAAGAAAGTATGTGGAGATGGAAAGAGAAAAGGAGATGAGTAACAGTGAATCATTAGTAGACTAATGTAGTAGTAGTAGTAGTAGTAGTAGTAGTAGTAGTAGTAGCAGCAGCAGCAGCAGCAGCAGCAGCAGCAGCAGTATGATGAAACATGAATAAAATATGAGGAAGGAGATAGAATAAATATTGAAGAAGATAGGGAGAGGGAGGAAGAGAGGAAGGGAAGATTGAGGATGAGGAGTAAAATACGGGATGTGGGGACTGATTACGGAACATTGGTGAGCAGGGGGGAGGTAAGGATGGAAGGAGGGAGGTGAGAGGGAAGAGAAAGAGTTGAGGATAGAGATAGGAAGAGAAATGAGGAAGGGAGGTATGAGTAAGAGATAGGGTACTGGGAGGTGAAGGAAGGGAAAGAGACGAGGGGAGGGATGTGGGGAAGGAAAAGATGAAGGGGAAAGTGAGGGACGACAATGGGAAGTGGAGGGTAAGAAGAGGCAAGTGGAGCTGATGAAGGTGAAGGTGGATTGGAAGAAAAAGGAGAGGAGGGGTGAGGGGAAAAGGAAAGGAGGTGGAGGAAAGAAGAGGAAGAAGGAATGGTGACGGAAAGTGACAAGGAGAGTTAGAGTAAAGAAAAGGGGAAAAGGGAGGAAAGGACGTGGTAAAGGGAGGCAAGCAACGAAGAGGAGGGGGAGATATGAAGAGGTAAGAAGCAAGGAGAAGAAGGACAAGAGGGAGGTGAAGGGAATGGTATGGGGGAAGAGGGAAAAGGGAGGTGAGGGGGAAGGTAACTCCTCCTTCACCCACACTATTATGACGCCAATAGCCCACCCTCTCCCTCCTCCTACTTGTCCAGTCACAGAGTCTCTCTCTCTCTCTCTCCCATGATGTCCTTTTCTGGTTCAAGGAACTCTGTAGCCTCGGTGGGACACAGAGGAGGAGGCAGGAGCAGAAGGCAGGAGGAGGAAAAGAGGAGAGGAAAAAGGAGGAGGAGGAGGATGTAGATAGGATAACAGGGATCATAAAGCGTGAGCCGGGTAAGTACAGGAGGAGGAGGAGAAAGGAGAAAACATGGGTAACAATAAGAGAAGCGGAAAGGATGCATGATGGACAACAGGGAAGACAGGATATCCACTTGGAGGAGGAGGAAGCAGGAGGAGACGGAGGAGGGGGAAGCATGGAAACATGGAACATGGAAATGCAGGGTAAACAGAAAAGCCTATCGGCTTCATTACATGAGGTTGCTGCTTCGCTTCGTATGATTTAATCTGCTCGACAGATTCAGAGGAGGAGGAGGATAATGAAAATTAAGAAAGCGGCAGAGACGATAACAAATGAAATAGAAAAAAGAGTGAAATTAATAAATATAAGAAAAACAAAGAGAAAAACAAAGAATAAAATGATATATAATATATATAAAAAGAAGCTAATATAAAACTGCCCCATCGAAATCGGAAAGTTCCTGAAAAAAAGATATAAGATGAGATGAGAAGGAAAATATGAAAATAAAAGTTTCTTTTTCAGTACTGTCTCTTGTTTTTACATTTTTATCAAATGTTATTATCATCAGTATTACTATTATTACTTTTCATTATTTTTTTTTTATCTCCATTGCTATTACTTCTCATATATATGTTTCTTTCTTCCTTTCAAATTTTCCTTCATATGTCAAAAATATTTTTCCCCCCATCTTTTTGGTTATTTTTTTTCCTCTTCCTTTATCATCCTCTCCTATCATTTCTTCCTCCTTCTATTTCCCTTTTTCCTTCTCTCACCTCCTGTATCTTGACTTTTCTCTTCCTTTCTCCTTCCTTCTCTCTCTCTCTTTCTTGTCATTACCTGTCCTTTTCCTTTTTATTTTCTTTCTTATATTTCTTGCTATCATATTTTTCTCTTATATTTGTCAAGTTTTTTCCTGTCTCTTTCCTGAATCAGTATTTTTCTCCTCCTCCATATTTCCTTCCTCTTCCTCCTCCTCCTTCTTAATCTTTCTCGATCTTCCTCCCTCCCTGACAGCCACTGGTGTTCTTCCTTTCTTTCAAGACCTACTTTTTTCTTCTTCTTCTTCTTCTCCTTCCTCCTCCTCCTTCCTCCTGCTTTTACCTTCGTCTTAAAGCGAAAGAAAGAACCCCCCTCTCGAAGGAATGAGAGAGAGAGAGAGAGAGAGAGAGAGAGAGAGAGGAGAGAGAGAGAGAGAGAGAGAGAGAGAGAGCACCGTTAAGTTTATGGGCTATTACTGTTTCCAACGCTATCTTCTTTCCCTCATTTCTGCCTCAGTAGCTACCGTTTAGGAGCCTCCTCCTCCTCCCTCCCTCCTCCTCCCTCCTCCCTCCAGACAGAGATGAATGATGACCAAAGAAAAAAGAGAAGCAGTGACCGAGGAAGTTTGAGGAAAATCTAATGAAAACACGTAATTGTTTTTGTATTACTTTGCTCTCCCTCAAGCTTGAGGGGAGAGCAAAATGAAGTAAATAAGGGGATGAAATATGTAAAAGACAATGGGAAAAAATATTACGAGAAAAAGAAAACAGAAGAGAAAGAAGAAAAGGGAAAACACAAAAACCTGTTAGAAAATGAGGCCCACCCTTCCACAGGTTAATGACCACGAGGAAATCAGGGTAATGCCAGGTGGAGTAATTATATGACTATGCACAGGTAATAGGTGCGATTGGGGAGGAAACGAGGGAGGAGGAGGAAGGAAAAGGAAGAAAGGAAGAAAGGAAGGTTACAAGGAAGGAAGGAAGGAAGTGAGGGAGGAAGGGGGGAGGAGGAAGAAAGAAAGGGAGGAAGGAGGAGGGAGGAAGAAAGAGAAAGGAGTAAGGGAGGGAGGAAGGGAGGAGGGAGGCATTGAGGGAGGGAAGGAGGGAGGAGGGAGGCTTGAGGAGGAGGAAGGAGAGGAGGGAGAGGAAGGAAGGAAGGAAGGTAAATACTAAAGTGGAGGAAGGAGGGAGGAAGGAGGAAGGAAGGGAGGGAGGAGGGAGTTGAGGGAGGAAGTGGGGAGGAGGAAGAAAGAAAGTGGAGGAAGGAGGGAGGCATTGAGGGGAGGCGAAGGAAGGAGGAGGAGGAGGGAGAGGAGTGCAACTCAGAGGGAGTGAAGGGAGGGAGGGAGAGGAAGGAAACATGGAAACATGGGACATGCTGGCAACAGAAAGCCTATTGGTCATTACGAGGTCACTGCTCTGCTTGGCGACGTGATTTAGAATCTGCTCGACCGCCACCATATGGGCTTGAGTGAGCAGATGAAAGCACTTCTGATGTTATGAGAGCAGATGAAAGCTTCTCCTCTTTATGTCAGTTTACCTCGACGCAGCAAAATGACGGTCGACCTGTATTTGAAGGAGTTGATGGTATTCTGCATTACTACTTTGAGGGAAGATTGTTCCAGTGGCGGATGAATTGGTTTGAAAAGAAACTCCTTCCAATGTCCATGTAGTTACATCGACTCGACTGAATGGGTAAAACCGCTTATTTCTAGTTCTTGAGTTGGTTTGCAGTTCAAAGAATTTGGAGTAATCGACGTTATTGAACTTTTAGATACTTGAAGACTTGAATCATAACCCCTCGTAGGCGTCTTTTCTCCAATGTAAAGAGATTGGTCGCTTGAGTCGTTCTCGTACTTGTTGATCTCCCTGCAGTTGGACAATCATCTTTTGTGGCGCGTCGTTGAACTTTTCCAGTAAAGCAAATGTCCTTTCTGTAATTAGGGACCAAGAACTTCGGTACTGCATACCGAGGTGCGGTCCTACCATGGAATTATACAAGGATAGCATCACGTCTGGTGTTTTACACCTGAAGTTCTCGCTATGGAACCCGAGCATAGTGTTGGCTTTGTTGCAGCTTTTTACAGTGAATCGCGTGTTTCAGGCCACTGCTGATAGTGACTCCAAGATCCTTTTCCTCCTGAATCTGCCTGTAGAGAAACTCCCATTCATGATGTATGTGGTTACCATTTTAGACCCAATGTGCATGACTTTGCATTTGTCAACATTAAAGATTATCTCGCCATTTTTCCGACCATTCGATAATGTTTAGATTGAGGCCTTTCTGAATGATTTCTGCAGTCGTTCTTGTGAGGGCCTCCACCCACCTTGGTGCTTTCATCTGCAAATTTCTTGATATTGTGGATTTCCAGTCCTGACTTCTAGGTCACTGATATATATGATAAAGAGGATTGGTACCAACACTGGACCCTTGAGGCACTCCACTAGTGACTGGAAGCTTTCTTAATCGGAAGGCTGTCCGTTGAGTAGTACTTCTGCTGTTTTCTTCTGTCGGTGAGCCAATCTTTATCCACGCGGTCAGATTATCTGGATGCCGCTGAGTGCAGTTTCTTGAGGAATCGCTCTGTACGGTACTTGTCGAAGGTTGAAGGTCCAGGTATATACATCACTGGGGATGTGGGCATCCCAGTTCTTGTATATACCTTGGAAGAAGTTTAATAAATTCGCTAGTAGGAGTTGCTTGTTTCTGAAGCCATGCGTTGGTGTCGGAGGATTATATTATTGTTTTTCAGAAACTAACAATGTTTATCTCTGAAATCTTTCTGAGTATTTTTCCTGCCACTGATGTCAAACTTATGGGCCTGTAGTTTAATGCAACGCTTTTGTCTCCTTTTTTTGAAAATCGGTGTTACGTTCTGCCATTTTCCAGTCTCCCTCTGGACCTTGTTTAGATGAACTGACCAGTTGAATATGTTAGTGCAGAGTGGTTGAAGTATTTGTTGTTTAAGCTCTTTTTAATAAATTGCGGGGACAAATTGTCGGGTCCTGTTGACTTGTTCGTGCCGAGTTTGTCCAAGTACTTTTTACTTCTTGGTCGCATATTGAGTCAATTTCCAGCGGTGTGATCTCACCGGCGGGTCAGGGACCCTCGGGAATGGTTTTGATGTCTCGACTGTAAATACGATGCGAAGTTACTGTTGAGGATTCTGGCTATCTGTTTACTGTCCTGAGTTACAGATCCAGTCTCGTCTGTCAGGGAACCAATATTGATTTTACTTTCTTTTTCAATCTTATGTACGTGAAGAATTTCTTGAGTTAGTTTCGATTTCGCGCTCTATTTGCTTTTCATAGTTGCAGTGCTTGCTACTCCGAATAAGGCAGCGCGACAAGCTCTGAGGCTGTTGCCAGGTACTGTGTACTGGCTTTTGGCACGTAGCATCTTCTTTCATCAAATTATAATTTTTTTAGGTTTACTGCCCTTTTTTTATTTCTCTGGTCATCCACGGTGATTCATGGCCCCATTCTACTACCGCCTCTGAAGGAAGGAAGGAAGGAAGGAAGGAAGGAGGAGGTATTGAAGAAGGAAGGAAGGAAGGAAGGAAGAAAGGAAGGAAGGTAGGAGGAAGGAGAGAGGAAGAAACAGAATGAAAGAGAAAAATAAATGAAATGAATAAGAAAATGAAGGAATCAAGAAAAACTGACAAAAGAAAAAACGAGGAATGAATGGGAATGAAGGAAGGAATCAAGAAAAATGATAAAAGCAAAGAAACAAAGGAATGAATGAATCGAAGGATGGAAGGAAGGAAGAACAAAAGAAGTGTAAGAAGGAAATGGAGATGAAGGACGGATATGGAGGATAAAATAAACAGAGAGATAGATAGATAAGTAAACAGAGCAGAAATAGGAAGCAAATAGATAAGGGAATGTAACTGTCTGAAGGGAAATCAAACACCGAAGAAAGAAGAAGAAGAAAGAGGAAGGAAGGAGAGAAGGAAGACAGCGAGAGAGGGAAGAGGAGGAAAGGGGAAGGGTGGGATGAAGAGGGGAAGAGAGAGGAGAGAGAGAATGTAGAGCAAGAGGGGTGATACTTTCTGTGATGAAGCTAAATTGGAAAGGAATTAAGAAAAGGAGGGAAGGAAGGAGGGCTAAGGAGGAGGATTGGAGACAACGATGTAAAAGGAGAGAACAGAGGAGAGAGAGGTGGATAAACAAGGTAAACAGGACAAACGGAAGATAATGTACAAGGAAAGCTCTGATAAAATGAAGAGGAGGATAATAAAGCTTAATTTTCATGAGGCAAATATGAGAAAGGGAAAACGTTTTGATAGGAAGATAAGAGAGGAGAGACGCTGAAAAGACGGAAGTTAAGGAAAATAAGTAAAGAGGAAAAATAAGGAAAAATTGATTAGTGGGAGGAGTGCACGGGAGGAGGAGGAGGAGCACAAAGAAGGTACAAATGGAAAAGAAACAGTGCTAACATCTCTCTTGGTCCCCAATTCAGGTTGTGTTTGTTGTTGCTACCATGTACTCTAGAATCATTACGAGTCAGAGACAGGACAGCAAAGGCAAGGCTGCCTCTTCCTCCCACCAGTCCCTCTCCAGCCGAGGCTTAGCACGAAAGAAAGAATACATGTAGTATAGAAAAAACACAATAGTATAGAGAAACTACAATTAGTATAGAAAGTTCACTAGATATAAGGAGGAGGAGGAGGAGGAGGGAGTGGGAGGAGGAGTGAGAGGAGGAGGAGGAGAATAAACATTGAAATATTAAATAAAGAATAAACAACAAAGCAAGCGAAGAGAAGAGGAAGAGGTTTACGATGCAAGAAGATAAAGGTTATGTCTTCTAGACAAAAGAATGAGAAGAGAGAACAAACAGATGATAATGTTGGTGAGGATAGCAGAAAAAAAAGAGTAAGTAAGAAACGACAGAAACAACAAACAAATGAAAAAACGTATATAATCAATAAACGAGAATGAAAGGAAACGAAGAGAGAAAAAAGAAAAAAAATATATCATTGGTAAACAAACCGAATACTCTAGTAACTATTTGACTGACAGAATGACCTACTGGCAGACTGACTGACTAACTATATGACAAACTGATAATGCCCATGACTCTGTGACTGACTGACTAGCTGCTGGACTGACAAACTAATATACTAATGGAATGACTGACTGACTAACGGATTGACTGAATATTAGCGGACTTATATTTTCATGCTTTGAGACTGACTAACTATATGACGGACTGATAAACTAAAACCAACTCAAAACATATTCTCCTTTTCTTTGTTTCCAAAACGTTGATTCCTTTGTCGATAAAAAACACGTCGCAATAACTCGTTATCCTTTCTTTGTTCTCAAAAGTCGATTCCTTTGTCGATAAAACCAAGACATCGCAACAACTCATTTTCCTTCCTTTTAAAGGTCAGTATCCCACCCTGACATTTACGTCAGGGTCAGCATCCCACCCCAACATTTACGTCAGGGTCAGCATCCCACCCCAACATTCAAGGGGTCAGCATCCCACCCCAACATCTGCTGGGGTCAGCATCCCACCTCTGACAGTTGTTGTCAGTCATCATCCCACCCTGACACTAAGTCAGGGTCAGCATCCCACCCCTGACAGTTAAGTCAGGTTGCATCCCACCCTGACAGTTAAGTCAGGGTCAGCATCCCATAGAGAGCCGAAATGTTGAGTATGACTTTTTCCTTTTAAGATGTTGTGTTTCATCGTATTCTTTTTGCTGGTGTTTTTTTTTTCTATATTTTCCTTGTGCTGGTTTTCTCTTTCTTCTTTTCCTTTTCTGGTGTTGTTTCACTGTATATCGGCTTTTCTTGGTGCTGCATCCTGCTACAGACGAATCTCCTTCACCCCAGAGAAGTTTCGCCTGTACCAACATACCACACCAAAGTCCTTTATCCTAGCTGTTTGTTTTGCTAGTGTTGTGTTTTGTATCTGATTTCTTTTTTTCTGCATTCCTTTCTGTATTATCCTGTTCTGGTGTTATTTTTCTTTATTTGTCGTGTGACAGTATTGTAGAGTATCTACATCGTTTCTACCTGGTGCTGTATCTTGTTACAGCTGAGTCTCCTTCACCCCAGAGAAGGCTCACCCATACCAATATACCAAAACATAGGTCTTCATGCTGTATTTTTTAATGTTTTTTTTTTTTATTTTTTCCTTTTCTCATCTGTGTTTCTATCTTATCTATTTCCTGGAATTCCTCTCATGTATTATCCTATTTCTGATGTTTTTTTAGTTTATTTTCCTTTTTTCGGTGTTTTATTTGTAATATCCCTGTCGTGGAGTTGTTCTGAAATCGCCTTTCCTTGGTGCTGTGTTGGTACGAATGAACCTCCTTCACCCCAGAAAAGACCCGCCCATACCAACACACAACACCAAACGCACTCCCTTCCCCGCCCCTGGACACTGGGATCTACGGCACCGCCATGGACGCCCTGAGGGAGCCGAGACGCCCTGCTGGAACCCCTAAGCCCTGCGACGCTCGCCAGGGAGACCTGGCCCCTGATCGCCTTTAGCACTGCTGAGGCGGGGAGGGCAAGGACCCAGACAACTGCAGAACAACCCAGACGGGAATAATAAATTAATTGTAAACACTGTGACGGCGCAAAGGCTGCGTTTGTCGAGTCTGGGATGGCAGGACGCCGGTTGAATGTTTTATGCGGCATCCGCTTCCCTTTTTCTGTGTTCTCTCATTGTTATAATAGAGAGAGAGAGAGAGAGAGAGAGAGAGAGAGAGAGAGAGAGAGAGAGAGAGAGAGACCATTTTAATAGGTATAATGCTTTCGTAATTCTTTTAATCAGTTGATATTGCTGTTATTACCAATTCTATCTATTTATCTATCTGCACCCCCACCCTTCCCCAACACCGTATATTAATGCATAGGTCTTCCTCCTCCTCCTCCTCCTCCTCCTTCGCCTTTGCGTCCTGTGTCTCTGACTCGTAGATTAGAGGATGGTAGCAACAAGAGACCAAGAGGTCTGTTGTTGCTTGCTTTTCCTTTGTACCCTTTTGTACTCCTCCTCCTCCTCCTCCTCCCTCCTCCTCCTCCTCCTCCTCCTTCTCCTCCTCCTCCTTCTACTTTTCCTCTTCCATCTCCACGTATGTTGTATTCCTGTTGTTATTTATGCTCTTTTATTAAATTTGTTTTTCTTATCCACCTTTTTTCTGTATTTCTTCTAAAAACTCCCTTCTTTTATTTCCTCCTCCTTATCCTCCTTTTATCAATATTTTTCTTCTTCTTCATCCCTTTTTAGTTGTTGCCCTGTTTCATGTTTATTTGAATCCATTTTCCTTCTTTTTCAATATTTCTTTTCATTCTCATCTCATTTAATTCAGGCCTTGAGCTGCTTCCTTGACTGTAAACAAAAAATAACAACAACGACATTCTCTCCGCATTACGTTCTTTTCCTAATCTTCTACTATTATTAAATCTTCATTATTCTCCTCCCCCTCTTCCTCCTATTTTACTTTATTTTAAATACCAGACGACCATTTGTGTTATATCTCCTTTTTATCTCATTACCTCCTCCTCCTCCTCCTGCTCCTCCTCCAGGTAACAGCTTGTCACCTGAGGCGGTGGGCGGCAATGATACAAAAACCTCCAGGGCGACGGCTTCTCTCTCTCTCTCTCCAGTGCCATTTTAGCGACCTACTATGTCTGCATATTTCATTTTTCCTTCCTCCTCCTCTCTCTTCTTCCTCCTCCTTCACCTCTTCGTCATATTGTTTCTCTTCCTGTCCTCATCTCTTGTCACACCTTTCTTGCAATCTCAAAAATTACATATGCAATAAATTAAATATTACATAGTTTGTTCAGTACAAAGAAACGCTCAAGTATAATATTTCATTCTGCCACATTGACGCCAGCAGGCTGATAAAGCTAATACGTAAGGTGCAACAAGTACAATTATAGTAACGATGGTAAAAATAATGCAAACACGTGGTAACAGCATCATGAACGAAACAGTAACAATAGTAATAAGTTTTTTATGTTAAAAGAAGCAACTCAAATGCAAAAATATATGATAACGAAAAAGCCCGCCAAACACTACTAATAACAGTACGGTACTGTAATAGTAACACCATTAAGGTCACTATTACTATCTACTATCATTATACTGTCTACTACTATTTACTTTACACTACCTCTGTCCCTCTGTTTCCATAAATGGATATCTTATATAAATGGTGTGTGAGCAATAGATTAACAGTAAATCAAAATAAAACTTATTATATGCTATTCACCAACAAACATACACAATCTCTACCTCCATTATTTTACAATTACAGTATAATAAAAAGAACAACCCAGCATACACTATTAGGGATCACTTTTGATGACTCACTAACATTCAAACCTCATATATCAAATATGTGCCTTAAACTATCTAGAATAATTGCCCTACTCTATAAGACTAAAGATCACATGCCTCGTTATGTTTTGAAAATCATATATGATGCTCATGTCTTAGCCATTCTAGGTTATTGCATACCCATTTGGTGTAATACTTACCCAGCCCATCTGTTACCCCTTTTCCGATTACAAAAGAAAATAATAAGAATTATTACAAACAGCGAATATTACGCACACACACTACCACTCTTTAAAGAAACAAATACTTTAACACTTTTCAATTTAAATAAAGTTCATATGAGTATTTATATGTATAAAACTAAAAGTGAACATACTATGTTACTGCAACCCCACCATGACTATCACACTCGTACCAGCCACAATCTAATTGTACCTCCACACGCCCTATCCCTATATCAACACTCCCTGTCATGCAATGGCCCCAAACTATGGAACTCAATACCTCAACACATAAAACTCCTTCCAAACCTAAATTCCTTTAAAAATCATCTAAAAAATATATACTATCCGTACAATAAAAGCTGCATATATCTATTATTCAATGTCATTTTGTTTGTATATAATGCTTTATGTTTACTTTTGATTAGTATTAACACTATTATTCACACATATTATTATTATTATTATTATTCATATTATTATTATTATTATTATTATTATTATTATTATTATTATTATTATTATTATTATTATTATTATTACTATTATTATTATTTATTACTAGTCTATTACCATTATTATTACTATTATTTGTACACATTATTATTATTATTATTATTATTATTATTATTATTATTATTATTATTATTATTATTATTATTATTATTATTATTACCACACACATACACACACACACACACACACACACACACACACACACACACACACACACACACACACACACACACACACACACACATATTATTATTATTATTATTATTATTATTATTATTATTATTATTATTATTATTATTATTATTATTATTATTATTATTAACATATATATATATATATATATATATATATATATATATATATATATATATATATATATATATATATATATATATATATATATATATATATATATATATATATATATATATATATATATATATATATATATATATATATATATATATATATATATATATATATATATATATATATATATATATATATATATATATATATATATATATATATATATATATATATATATATATATATATATATATATATATATATATATATATATATATATATATATATATATATATAGAAACATAAACAGAGGTGATATATTATCATTATTACTTTTATTATTATTATTATTATCATTGTTATCATTATTATTATCATCATTATCATTATTATTTCATTATAATTATCATTATTGTCTTTTTACTAGTAATACTAGTATTGTTAGATTATTATTTTTAATACTTCGTCTAATGTTACTTGGGCCAGAAAATTTAGTACTATACATGTCCAGAAAAAAAAATTTAAACTTAAAAATACATACCAATTGTTGCCCCAAAAGCTCTGCTTCCTATGGGCTACTCGCACAACTAATCTATGTTATATCAACCAATGTATACAAATTGCAAGTATAATAAAATGTTTCAAATGTTTCAAATGTTTCGTCCTCTTTCTCCTCCTCTCACGTCACTTTCCTTGTTTCCTTTCGGCGTCTCAGGTGTCTGGGGGCTGCAGGACAGGCGGCTCATGGTGTTAGCACTCCTCAATCTCTACGTGATTAATCTCTTACAATAATAATAATTTCACTCCTTCATTTTACTGTTATAATCAATTTACTCGTTACGCTTAAAAAAAAAAAGCTTCAGTGTGTCGCGAAAGTAGACGAGAGGCAGTAATTGGATCCAACTCCCTATGAACCGGATTCGAACACAGAGGTGAGGCTTCGGGGCACATGAACCAACAAGGAAGTCAGAACTTTTCGGAGCTTCAAACAGGATCATTAGTATCCAGTGTGTTAGGATCCGACTGTGGCTGACCTGACAACACGCTTTTGTGTGTGTGTGTGTGTGTGTGTGTGTGTGTGTGTGTGTGTGTAAAGCAGCAGCAGTGGCAGTTTTAATAATTAAGATGAACCATAATGGGCCCTTTCCATACCCCCCTCTCCCCTCCTCCCACCCCCATCTTTCTCCTCTTCCTTGATACCTTGATAGGCTAAATAAAATAACAAACAGTAAATCAACAACAACACTAACAATGATAACGAGCACTTTATGCCCCCCTCTCCCCCTCCCTCCCCTCTCCTCATCTCCCATCCACTCACTTTCCTCCCCTTTTTATCGGTGTCGCAGACGCCGATCAACAGATTGTGCATCTTCTTGTTGTTATTGTTGTTGTTGTACTCTTCAAGTTGTTTTTCTGGCCTACCCATGCATTGTAGACATGACATGGTATTATAACATCTGTTAGCCATGATGAACCCTACAACATGGCATTATAAACAAAGTCAGCTGTTATTTACTTATTTACTTATTATTTTTACGGCTTGGCATGAAGCGCCGGTAGGCCTTTTCAGTGGTGTTGTAAGGTGATTCTGTTGATTACTCGACATCATTTGAAATGCACATTACTCGATTTCCTACTCCCCCACACAAAAACCCCGTGTTCCCACAGGTCCCCGAAGATCGTTGAGAGCAGGGGATAGGCATAACTTGAAAAGAGGCATAACTTGAAAAGAGGCATAACTTGAAAAGTAGACATTAGCGACGGAATTGATGTACAAAATCGTGCAATTCATAACATCTATCACCAGAAAAACGAACCACGTAAGAAAATCGTTGGTTTGGTGAAACCGTAAATTGTCCAGAACAGCTACTATTACCACTACTACTGTAACATACCTAACAAAAATAACAAAAACAATAACCGCAGCAATATTCATACCATATAATTATACTCTTTTCACTCTTAACCTCTCATCATCATCATCCTTACCTACCACTCGCACCCCCTTTACCCCTCCCCTTCCCCCCCCCCCCTCATCACCTGCTCTTTATCTACCACTCCACCTCCCTTCTTCCTTCCACTACCTTTCTTCACTCCATCACCTCCCCCTTACCCCACACAACCCTAACAAACACTCCACACTCACCCCACCCTCGGCGTCCTGCTGCCCCGCCACGCCTGCTGCCCCACCCTCGCCCTCAGTGCTTCACGTCCCCGTCCGGCGCAACGCTCAGCCCCGCCACGGCGTGTAACCCTTGAACACAGCACTGCACACAGGAGGGAAGGAGTCTGCCCTTGCTGAGACACCGACGCGGAGTGACACGTGACCGCGTAACGCCCCACCCAGCTGATTACTTTCCCTCGGCGCAGAGTGTCTTGTCCATGTAGTTCTGCGTGTATCAGTCCTGTAGTCTTTCCATTGTATCAGGTCACTTTAGGCGTGACTGTGTCAAGCAACTGTGCTACCATTTCTCCCTTTAGCACTTGCTCTCCCTCCCTAATATCACTCACTCTCCCTCCTTCCCCCACTCACTCATTTTTTCTATCGTAAATATGTTTTGACGTACTCCCCACACCACCCATGATATAATTCTGTGTCTGGGTTCCGTGGCTCGGGTGACCGGCGCGGTGTTCTCGTCACCGTGACATCATCGCTGTTTTGCCCTCAAAAGACGAATCCTTCATGGAATTACATGATTTCATCATATAATGAAATGTACATAGTATTTAGAACTCATCTAGAACCAATTAATAGTTTACAATATGAGAGAGAGAGGGTGGCGGCAATGATGTGGCACATCGCTAATCCCGCCGGCCACGGCTAAAATGACTTGATGAAATGGAAAGGCTATAGTTTATGGGTGAATATATCACGTGGAAGAGAAATTACAACAGTTCATGCAAAGTCTATAAATAGACTTTCTGTTCATGCGTATTAATACGTCACCAGCGAACTCCATAGAACGTAACCCCCTGGTATTCCTTCTGTTAGTTATGTAGTATCAACTCTAAATGATGGAGAAAACAATTACCTAACACTACAATAATTAATACATTATCTCTCTCTCTCTCTCTCTCTCTCTCTCTCTCTCTCTCTCTCTCTCTCTCTCTCTCTCTCTCTCTCTCTCTCTCTCTCTCTCTCTCTCTCTCTCTCTCTCTCTCTCTCTCTCTCTCTCCACTCCCCAAGGAGTTTTCCATTTTCTTTCACTCGTCCAGACTCGGAGGACACTTTTTTAATTCCTTTTTCCTCGGCGATTGATGACTTCGGTGACGATGAGCTTCCAGGACAGACCGGCAAATTTTTCCCTCAACTTGTGATTCCCTTCCAGTACCCCACGTCCCCCTACAATCCCTAACTCTTGAACTCCGGGAAACCCAACCTACGACCCCTAACCCCCTCTTTCCCTTCTCCCCTCAGCCCAATTTCAAACTAGTCCGCCCCACCATTCTTCTCGCAGTAATCTTCTCATGGATCCGCACGATTCTACGGCGAATTGAAAGTATTGGTTCTGACGGCTGACGGATGGCTCAGAGAGGGAGGAAAGAGAGAGGAAGGAGGAATTGGCGGAGGAATGAATGGATTAATAGTGGGAGCTCTTGTCTTTCATATTTTTCTCATTTTCATTTCTTGTCTCATATTCTCTTTTCTTTAATAATATCTTTGCATTACTTTCATTCTATATTTCGCTACATATTTCTTTTCTGTCTTTAATCTCCTTAATTTCCTCTCACTTCCTTCTCCTATTGCTCGTTGCCTATCATTCATTCTAGTCTATAATTTTCCTCATTTTTTTCGTTCACTTTTCCTGCTTCCAGTTTCTTCTCGTTTCATGTCTTCCCAGTTCTTTCTTCAGGATCATCACATCATTTCCCTTCCCACACACTCAGAATATCTCTTGCCTCTTCTAAACCTTTGGTGGCATGGTTTCCCTTCACACACACTTGGCCTCATATCCTCTACCAGTAAACCCTACACTATGGACCGGAAACTTGCCCGAGCCCTGTCATTAAGCCGCGAATTTTGGAAAATCAACCGCTTTGGTGCGAATTGCCGTAACTCCCTTATTTCTGGGGCTAGATAAATGTTTTTGGTATCAATGGACGGCAAAATGAAAGGGCTATATTTTCTAATACGCAACCGGGGTAAAAAAACGACTCAAAAGGGTTAAAAACGAATAAATTATCAAAAAAAACGACTGAAAAAAACTATTTTTGAGTTCCCAACCTTCAAACCCACTTATTTTTTTAGAATTCCAACGAACTTAATTAACAAATACTTTAGCCCTACCAATGTGCTCTCCTATATGATGCATAACATTTCCCTACTCCCAGTATTTTCGTCGCTAGAGCTTGAAACGTAAACCCTTTTGAGAGCGATTTTGATGAACTACAGACACTTTGCCGTATTTGTCTAGTGCGGCCTTGCTATTGCCTCTAGAAGGCTGTAGTTTGGCATATAGCCCCTCTTTGCAATGTAGTTTGACCAGCTCGAAGGATTTTGTGATTGCTCTATTCCGAGTTTTCGTCAAAAAATAGCCTGTTTTTCGGCCCTTTTGTCGCGATTTGGACACGTCCTAGTTATCTGCTTATAACTTTCATTTTATATATTTAGTGCTTTTCATTTTTTTTCTTTTTCTGATTATTAATATGTATTAATAGAGCTTTCATTTGCCACCAAGCACGCCTTCCTAGCTTCAGTAGTTTTTGCTCGAGCTTGACCAGAAGTCGCGATAAAAAATTCGCCGAATCTGGCTAATTTCACGCGCCGCGACGAAAAACCTTCCTGACGATACAAACATTAATATGTCTGCATTAAAAAAAAATCATACATGAACACTTCAGTATGCTGACTAACTTGTATTGAAATAATTTTAAGATATATATGTAAAAAGTTACTAGTTTTATATAATCATTTCACTATATAAATTAACCTATATAAAGCGCCTTATTATATGTCTTTTTTTATGAATATATATATATATATATATATATATATATATATATATATATATATATATATATATATATATATATATATATATATATATATATATATATATATATATAGAAATATATTATCAAAAGAAAGAAAATCAAATGTATTATTCATAAATGGGAAGAAATAGGGTTGAATACTAAAGAAAAAAAAATAACATGTTCAATATAGGTTGATTTATATAGTGAAATGATTAAATAAAAATAATAACTTTTTACATAGATATCTTTAAATGATTTTATTACAAGATAGTCAACATATTGAAGTGTTCATGTATGATTTTTTTTATCCACGCATATTAATGTTTGGGGCGTCAGGAAGGTTTTCCGTCGCGGCGCGTGAAATGACTCAGATTCGGCGAATTCTTATCGCGACTTCTGGTCAAGCTTAACCAAAAATTACTGAAGCTAGGAAGGCGTGCTTGATGGCAAATGAAAGCTCTATTAATACAAATTGATAATCACAAAAAGAAAAAAAATGGAAAGCACTAAATAAATAAAAAAGTTATAAGCAAAAAACTAGAACATGTCCAAATCGCGACAAAATGGCCGAAAAACAGGCTATTTTGTGACGGCTCGACGACAAACTTGGAATCGAGCTATCACAAAATCCTTAGAGTTGAAAAAACGTTATTGCCAACAGGAGCTACATGGGAAACTACAGCCTTCAAGAGGCAATAGCAAGGGCACACTAGACAAATACGGCAAAGTGTCTGGAGTTCGTCAAAATCGCTCTCAAAAGGGTTTACGTTTCGAGCTCAAGCGACAAAACTACTGGGAGTAGGGAAACGTTATGTATCATATTGGAAAGAACTTGGTAGTGCTAAAGTATCTGCTAAATAAGTGTTTTGAAATTCTCAAAAATGAGTGGGTTTCAAGTTTGGGAACTCAAAAATAGGTTTTTTCAGAGTCGTTTTTTGCTAATGTATTCGATCTTTAACCCTTTCAAGTCGGTTTTTGAGGTCGTTGGCTCCTTAATAAATATAGCCCTTTCATTTTCATAAAAAAAAAAAAAACATTTAAGTGACCATGTCGCGCTGCAAATGTCTTCGATAGTTTTATAAGTACCGCAAAAAGTATCGCAGGATTTCTTAGTGCGGTTCGTGGTAGTGCAGTATATTCAGAAATTTTGCGGCAGTGCGGTATTTTTTTTTGTGATGCGGTACTACCGCACTACCTCACTAGTACCGCACTAGCCCATCTCTGCTATCACTACTACTACTACTACTACTACTACTACTACTACTACTAATAATAATAATAATAATAATAATAATAATAATACCACTTATACCATTTCTTAAGTTCTAACACCATCATTATTAACATCTCTATATTCCCGTTACCATTTCAAACACTATTACCTTCACGTCACCCATCGGTAACTACAAAAAACAAACACTTTCCACTATTCAAACAGAAGTAACCATCCCTTGTCCACTAACCTCACTTATTATTAACACCGAAATCATCAAAATTGTTTATTTTTAAAATATCAACCTACCACCCAAGGGAAAAAAGACAATGGTAATACAGTAACAGATTCTCAAAGTAATCTTAAAAGTTTCAGAGAGTCGCGAATGTTTCTCCATCCCTCAAATATTGACTTTCCCTTCCTTTGGGGTTACTGAAGGTGAAAAAATATTGAAAAAAGAATACTAAAGTCTTTTTCAGCCTACGCCCTCCTCCACCTACCTCCATCTTCTTTCTTTCTTTTTTCGTCCTCCCTACAACAAACAGAGAGAGGGGAGGAGGAGGGAGGAAGAAGAGAAGGAGGAAGAGAAGGAAAATTTAGTGAACAAAAGAATGAGAGGAGGAATAATGATAATATAAACAAGTATCATAAAAAAAAGCGGAAAAGCAGAAAACTACATTCCAAAATGAGTATAAAAAAAATCCAAACCTCGGAAGGCGCGAAAAAAAAGAATTAAGAAAGAGTCGAGGTGCGGCTTTGCTGGTGTGATGAAATATAATGCACCAATTCTTAGAACACTCGAGTAAGGGTAATACAAAAAATACGGATTAAAGGTCTTTTATTTTATTTTGAGCTGCAATTATTATTTTTTTTTTTTGTCTCTTTGAATTGTCTATTCAAGTTATTTTTTCGGCAGTTTTTGTTAGAGTTGCTTACTTTTATTAATTGGCCTCTGCATTTTTTTTCACTTTTGTCCTTTTTATTGTTTTTTTTTATTGTATTATGTAAAAAAAATTCTATTTCAATTTTGTCTCTTTTTTACTTCTTTTTATCGGATGAATCTAATCACAGAATCCAAACTACACTTTTTCTACCTCGATATATTTTTGTCTGTTGTACTTTTTTTCAGCGGAACTATTCTTATTCTGATTTCATTACACATTTTCTTCTTCGGCTGAATGTTTTTTTTTTTTTTACTCCGAGACAGAAAATCCTGGTCCAGTTATATATACAGCTGCACCACTTCGCCTTATTCTATCCTCGTTCTTTTTTCTGGTGTACTTATTTTGGTGATACGTAGTGTTCACATGCTTCATCCCTTCTGATTTAACTCTGTATATTGAATTTCTTGAAGTAAATTACTTATGAAGTCATAACACCTTTCATACCTCCCCGTATTCTATTTTTAATATTATATATTTAAAAGAATAAACATGCAAGGTGTTCTCATTCCACTATCTACCGGAAGAATATATCCATTTTAAGTTCATTCCACTCTCTCAATATTCTGCACCAAAACATATTTTCACATTTTTAAAGCAGAAGATATATATGGTCATAACTCCAACTCCTTTATTTCCAGTGCAATATTCTGTTTTTTGCTTAATAGTCAAGGAATATAGATTGCTACTGATTGGATCTCTTTTTTTTACGTCCCTTTTATTTCAACCTTCAGGAGGAAGAATGTGTATTGAAACACGTGTCGGCGAGAAGCAGATACCTTACACACTTGTATTTCTATATTATATTACGGAAACCTGTTTTTCACCACTCTTAATTTTCTTACTCTCCGACTCATTGCTTTTCTTTTTTAGGATCAGGTCATGAGAGTAAACAATCTAGTCTCGTTTGTTCAAACATTTTTATAATTACTCTTCATGAAACAGCAAAAACATATTCAGGTTTTCTTTTCTTTCCTCTTTTTTGTCATCATCCAGTTTACACACACCTGTTCTCGTTTGTATCAGTACAGAAGCATAAAAGTCCAGTGTGTGTGTGTGTGTGTGTGTGTGTGTGTGTGTGTGTGTGTGTGTGTGTGTGTGTGTGTGTGTGTATGTGTGTGTGTGTGTTTCAGTGATATGAGTTTTCGTCCTAAATAATCTTAGTTCCTTGAATCTCTCTCTCTCTCTCTCTTAATGTGAAGGCGTTGATATGTTGCAAGTGGCCGTTGAATTAAGTCAGTCTTCATCTTCACAACTGACTCACTGACTCACTGATAAATGCTCGGTAAGAAAAGGAGTTATATAAATGTGTGGAGGGGTGTAAGTCCTTTCCTTCCTTTTCCTTTGTTCGAATTGGCAAATGATTCATCATTCATAATATTCCGTCAAGCGATAGCGAAAATGATAAATAAATGCTTTAATTAATAGCTAATAACCATCTTCAGGGATCACTTTAATATGTTTTGCGAGGGGGGCAGAGTGAGAAAGCTGTTGATGTATCACGAGCAGACTGATCAGCAGAAGGTTTCTCGGCAAGATGTTCACCAGATCCCAACCTTTCCAACGGCTACAAGACAAAGAATTCGTTACGGGCAGTGGCTTGGAAAACTCTACGGACAAATTTAGTCACGTTTACATTATTCAACAGATCCCAAGACGGGCAATGAAAACACCCTGGGCGTCAGCTACTACTACTACTGTTATTACTACTGCTACTACTACTATTACTACTACTACTACTACTACTATCAGTAGTAATAGTAGTAGTAATCTACTACTACTACTACTACTTTTTTTTTCTACTATATAAACGGGCCTCCATCTATTAGAGTTGCGTTGTGAGCGGTATATTTTCTCATATCCTTTCACAAAGCAATTCATTGGCCCCACCCCGCCAATGACTGTGGCCGACAACCATCTTTAATTACAAACTTTACTAAACATTTTATTTTTAAGCTAACAGAGCTTGTGGTTGATACGACTATCAACCACCGTCGCCTCAAAGTCCAGGTCAGCAATGCGGGTGGTTTTGGGTGCAGGTGACCTGGTTCCTCTCAGGCAGACCAAGGCTGACCTCAGGAGGGAGAAGGACAGCCTGCATCTCATCCAGGCGACCACACTGCTTCTTGGCTGTTGTTTCTTATCCGCCAGTGTTTCGGCGAGTCTTGCGTAGAAGCTCTGCGCCCTTGGTCCCATCCCTCCTGCCGTCGTGAATACTACCGGGGTGAAGGAGCCCTGGTCCACATTCTGTATTCTTTCTTCATATGCTCTGTTCTTCTCTTGTTCGTTTCTTCTGTGGGCTGCATCAAGGGTCAGGTCTCTGTGGCAATGGGCCATGGGATCAAAGATCCTTATGTCAAAATATGCCCTTTGTCCACAAGTCCAAAACCCTCTGGCGCTAACATCCACTCGTGCTTCGTTCGAAACATTAGCGGTGCGTCTGGCGAGGTGTTCGCCTTGCAGAGGGAGCAGCATGGGTTCCACAGTCACGTCGTGGCAGACTTCTTTCAGCATCTGAGCTGTTACGTCTCTTACTTCATCATGTCTCATGCAGACGAAACCTCCTCTCTTGCATGTCATGGCATGATTTTGGTTGAAGGGTGAGCCACAGTTACACATGTTTGGGAGCCCATCCACTGGCCAGCCATACCTGAGGGCAAGGGCATCAGTAAATTCTTTTTTGTTTAAGTTGAAGCCTTTTGCCCTGATAGGTAGTGTGATTAGCCAGTTTGAAGCGCCCACTTCCTGTGCAATATCTGACCTCCTCCTTGTGTCTTCTGGGAGTTCTCTCATTAGGTCACTCAGAGTGTCTCTCTGTTTTCCTTCTCTGTTTTTGGAGATTTCATTCCTTAGTGACCTAATATCTTGAGGGTTGTCTTCTCCCCTTTCATTTTGATTGGTAATATATCCGGTCAAGGAGGCTGTGATTCGGATTGAGTTCCCGAATTCAGACTCAGCCAGATTTTGCGGGTTGGTGATGCCGAGCCCACCCATTCTTGGCGGCAACTCCAGCAATCTTCTCTCCTGGTCACTGGGACATCTCCCATTTGCTATCGCCGGTATGAAGGTGTTTCTGATAGCATCTTCCAGAGGTTCTAGTAACGGAGCAACATCAGGAACTGTCCTCATGAGGTAGTTCCATTTATGCTTGACACCGTACGTAAATGCTGCGTAGGCTGCCTGCGGTTCTGTTTTGGCAATCTCGCTCAGTCTCTGCAGTTCGGACTCCCAGCGCTTTACAGCCGTTTTCACATATTCGGTTTTGTATTCAGCTGTTCCAATGGCTGCCCCGAGGTGTCTTTCTCCACTCACTGACAGTTTCACGTTACTGCCCTGGAATGCTGTTTTGGCCCGATCGTATGCCTCTGGTTTTACAATCACCACAGACTTCGTGGCGTTGGGACGGTACCCTATTTTAGGGCCATGTTCATTGACGAGGTCCCACCATTTCCTGAGGTCTGCAGACTTTCCTACCCCGGTGAGGTCATCCGCATACGCCACCTGTTTGACGTTGGTGTTTTCATGGCGGATGATGTCCTGCAGCTTCATCATTCCCAGGGCAAACATTGCCATGGCCACTGGGTCCCCCTGGGTGGTGCCCTCTGAGGATTGTATGGCCACCGGGTCTCCAAGTCGTTGGTCATTATGACTGCTGATGAACAGTCTGGCAGGTTCCTTGTATGTATTTTCAATATATTGGGCGAATATAGGGCACTTGATTTTGATGTTGTGCAGTGCTGTTTCCTATTGATGTTGTTGAACGCATTTGCAGCGTCCACCATCAGCACCGCCTCGCATTCTGGGTCTACGAACATTCTCCTGACAGCGTGAATGGCCGCTTCATCCAGCCTGCTGACCCGCACACACGGAGGTTTCCCACCGCCTTCCTCACGTCGTCCTTCACCACCTCCATGACAGCCTTGCCTATGATCCTCCTGAGCACCTCCCCCATCCCGATGGGGCGACAGCCTGGTTTTTTATCCAGCGGGATGAACCGGCAGGCCATCAAAGGCTCGAGGTGTTGGCAATTCTCTGACGCCAATTTTCTTGCTAGGGCGGCTATTGCGTCGCGAAGATCCACAGCTGGATTCCCAAAGATGTTCTTACTGAGGAGGTGTTTCCACCCCTTGGCATCCAAGCCTGATGGTCCAGCCGCTCCCTGCGTGTGAAGGGCGTGCTTCCAGATCACATCACCGCTAATATGGTCGAAGACAACTCGATGCGGTGGGGTGTAGTCTCCAAGGAACTTCATTTCTGGGTGTGCAGGTCTAGCATCTGGATGCTTGTCCTTGAGGATCTGGCGTGTCTCTTCCGTCATGGGAAGGACTCCCGCTGCCTCATCTTCTATTGACAGTGATCTAGTTGCCATGGCCACTTTGCCTTGTCTCATCTTGTCAGCAAAGTTTCTAGCCCTGTCGTTAATGTCCTTCTTGCGACTGTTACGTCTGCCTAGTCTCTCCTGCAGTGTTTTAGCCTCGTCAAGTAGCTTCCGGACGTCCCCTTTCCTCCACAGCTCCATTCTTCTTTGTACCGCCTTCACGTCCTCAGATTGTTTCGTCTTTTTGTGAGTCCATTGGCATATGAGGTGCGGTAGTATGGCCAGAATCTTTAAAGCGTAGGGGGCGATTTGCGTGGAGTTGTTGTACGCTCTAATGAGGTAGGTTTTCTCCTCTATCAAGGTTTTGGTGGCGTTACATCTCGGGGCCTCAAATACGTTATTGGAAGAAAACGTTACCACATGATTGTAAGCGTCTCGCACCCACTCCTCTGTCTCCTCGAGTGTCCACCTCTGCCAGAAGCGGAGCTCGCGCGAGGCGTCCTCACCCTGGTCACCTTGCCCTTGTCTCTCGCCACCTGCACCCCCTCCACCTGATCATCTCCAGCGCCTTCATTGGCCTGTCCACCCAGCACCACTTGTGGTTGCTCCCCATTTTCCACATCCTGCCGTTGATTGTTTGGGTTTCGACAATCTCCACCTCTCTTACAGTTTACACAGGGCTGGCCTCGTCTTACGCACGAGCATTGAACACAGTTTTGATTTCGAGACGAACAAATGCAACATTGAGGGGGCTCCATTTCGGTGCCATTATGCATGCTAGTGTATCTTAGTTGCTATTTGTGGTGATGAATAGAGCAAAAGTAGTAGACCCCACTTTGACTCTTGTCTCCCCCCATATACCTACACACAGACATATACTTACATATGCTTACTCTACCTTTACGGTAATATTAGAATGATTGTTTATTTTTCCACTACCATTGCTCCTCGCCAACACTTTACAATTTTACTAATGCACCTGACCCTACACATTAAAGTAGAGTAGTAGTAGTAGTAGTGATATCATTACCAGCAGTTCGCCGAGTCAGATACTCTGCGTTTTATGGCCCTCAGGCGGGGGTGGGAAGTTACTGGGCAGCGGGGCGGGGTTAGCAGGGACCCGGGAAGTGAGGGGATGTGCGTGGGTAGCGTTAGGGGGGTGGGGGGGGGGGGTTAGGGGCTGTTTACTGTTTGCCCTCGGTCTTGAAAACTGACCCACCTCCACCCATCCCGACACGCCTGCCAGAACTCACCACTCCCCTATAAATCACTGACATTTAATCTATTTGACATACTGAGAAAATATATTGGATGATGTACATGGAAAAACTATAACTTGCTCTCTCTTCTCTCTCCCTCTCTCTCTCCCCTCTCTACTCTCACTCCCCCCTCCCCTCCGCCTTGGGGAGGCGGTGGCTGAGTCGTCAAAGTAACGGCCTCGTGTTCAGGAGGACGCGAGTTCAATCCCCGCCCGGTGCCACGAAGCTGGGATTTTTCAGCCGCCGCCGAGTGGCTTAAAACTACCCACATGCTGTCCAGAAGACCACCTATCAACCCGGACTCTAGATTCTAGGATCAAAGATGAGCTCTGGGAGGGCAGCATGAGCCAATGCAAGATGGCGCCACTATAAACACTCGCCTGCGCCAGAACGGGCTGGGCCGACCATCAGGACCTACCGGAAAGAAGCCTTGGACCGACCATCAGGATCCACCTGGAAAAAGGCTGCAATGTAAAAAAAAAAAAAAAAAAAAAAAAAACTCTCTCCCCCTCTTCTCCACTCTCTTTCCCTCCTTTCCCCTCTCTCCCTCTTTCCCTCCCTCTTTCCCTCAGCTCTGCCTTCCAATTTTCCACCTTCCGGCCGTCCGCCACAGAGTCGAGCGTCGCTCACAAGCACCGAGGGGACGTGGGCCATTTGACCCAATATTTATCGTTACACCGATGTTTCTCACACTGCCGGCAAGCACACGGCCTCTCTCAAAAGCAGTAATTCGTAATTAACACCTGCATCGTCAATGGCACCAGATTGCACTATATTTCGTTACGTTCACTGCACGTTCACGCGTACGAAGGTATACATTCCAAGGCGGTATCGGCTATAGGACCTAACTTATGACACAAAACAAAGGAGCTAATCACAGCACGTCCTCTCCCTACGCTACTACTACTACTACTACTACTACTACTGCTACTACTACTACTACTACTACTACTACTACTACTACTACTACTACTACTACTACTACTACTACTACTACTACTACTACTACTACTACTTCTACTACTACTACTACTACTACTACTACTACTACTACTACTACTACTACTACTACTACTACTACTACTACTACTACTACTACTACTACTACTACTACTACTACTACTGCTACTACTATACTACTACTACTGGTACTACTACTACTACTACTACTACTACTACTACTACTACTACTACTACTACTACTACTACTATTTACTACTACTACTACTACTACTACTACTACTACTACTACTACTACTACTACTACTACTACTACTACTACTACTACTACTATATAAATGATACCTCCATCCATGTTTATTTTGACACATAATCATGGAGGCTCCATAGTTGGAGGTCATTAGCCCCAACTCTGTTCGCTAATGACTGTGGTATCCAACCATATCGCTAATACTACCTGACACTAAAGCACCTATCATCTAGTACGTCTAGATCCCCTTTCCTTCCCTACTCAAGTCCCGACCCACCTAATGTCCTCTCCACCACTGTGGCTTCATAGTCCATATTGGAGATGGTGGTGGCTTTTGGGCAAGTGTCTGGTGCCCCTGAGACATAGGATGGCCGACCTGAGCAGGGAGAACAGGCGACACCTCACCCAGGCGACAACGTGGCTCCTTGGCTGATGCTTCTTTTCTGAGATTAGTTCCGCGAGGCGTGCGTAGAAGCATTGGGCCCTGGGACCCATCCCGCCGGATGTGGTGAAGACGAGGGGATGAAGCTGCCCTGATCCACATGTTGGATTCTTTCACCGTATGCCCTTGTCTTCTCCTGCTCGTTCCTGTGGTGGGCGGCTTGCAGGGGCAGCTCACGGTGACAGTCAGCCATCGGGTCGAATATGCGGATGTCCACGAACGCCCGCTGTCCGCGCACCCATAATCCGCGGGCACTTACATCAACCCGTGCCTCCTGTGAGGTATTGGCTGTCCTGTACCGAAGGTGTTCGCCGTCCAGGGGAAGCAGTGCCGGCTCGGTAGTGACGTCTTGGCATACCTCCCCAAGCATGCTGGCTGTCAGATCCCTCACATCATCGTGTCGAATACAGACGAAGCCTCCTTTTTTACATGTCATGGTGTGGGTGACATCATTTGGTGATCCACATGCACAAAGATCAGGCAGTCCCTCAATCGGCCAGCCATATCTCAGAGCAATGGCGTCGACAAATTCTTGTTTGTTGAGGCTGAAGCCCTTTGCTCTGATTGGTAATGACGTTAGCCAGTTAGAGGCGCCTGCCTCCTGTGCTGTGTATATTTTCTACCCATTTCTGTGGACAGGTGGTGTGTAAGCCGGTCCAGCTTGTCTTTTTGGGCCTGTTGCCTTTCTTCTGAGATTTTTCTTTTAATATCTCTTATTTCTGTTTGGTCTATCTCGCCCTCTGCCTCCTGAGCGATGATCCTGTTGATGAGTGACCTGGTAAGGCTGATGGAGTTTTGGTTCTCCTTATCTGACAGCTTCTCAGGGTTGGTGATCCCCATCCCACCCAGTCTTGGGGGAAGTGCTAGCATATCCCTCTCCTCCCCAAAGCATGATATTTCACCGGCGCCGGCAAGAATACATTCTTGACGGCATTTTCAGTGGTCGGAGGTGGACTGATGCCGGAGATGGTGCGCATCAGGAACGTCCACCGATGTTGGATGCCGTGGGTGTACGCTGAATAGGCAGCGTGTGGCTCAGTCTTGGCAATGGCAGACAAGCTTCTATTTCCTTCACCCATTCAGCTACTTTGTCTCCACGTACTTCTTCTTATATACCTCTGTCCCGATCACTGCACCTAAGTGTCGTTGTCCGTCTTTTGTCACAATGACGCCACTTCCTCTAAAAGTTTCTGGCATGGTCATAATGTTCAGGTTTGACAATAAGGACAGACTTGGTGGCGTTAGGGATGTATCCTATCTCAGGGCCGGCTTGTTCACAGTGTCCCACCACCCTTTTTAAGTCTGAGATTTTATCAGCACCTGAGAGGTCATTCGCTTAAGCCACCTGTTTCACCCGTGTTTCTGCGAACCGATTTCATTTTGGAGGACTGATAGGCCCAGGGCGTACATAGCATGGCTATTGGGTCCCCTGTGTTGTTCCTCAGATGATTTTAACACTTTCACTTTTCCACTGGCTATTTATGTATAAGTCGGTCGGTATGTATAGGTATTTTCGACATACATAGCTAAGCTAGGGCATGGTTTTTAATGTCAGCGAGTCATAGTCTTTCTATTTATTGTGTTGAAGGCATTTTTGGCGTCAACAAGCTTTTCTTCGCACTCCACGTGGTCGAATATCTCCCGCATGGCATGGACTGCTGCTTCCTCCTGCCTGCCTGCCCAAACTTGGAGGTTCCTGCTGCCATTTCTCACATCTTTTGACGACAGCCATGATGCATTTGCCTACGATGCGCCGCAGAACTTCTCCGACTCTATAGGGCCTGCATCCCAGCCTCTTGTCCAGGGGAATGAGGCGGCATGCCGTCAGGGCGTCCACATAGTGGCAGCTGGAGGCGAGTGAGTTTTCTTGCCAGTGCTGCAATGGTGTTGCGCAGGTCACCAGCAGGCCCCAAGCTGCCACGAGTCTGGGGCCTTCTGCCACACCATCTCTCCTGTTATCCTTTCGTATTAACTGGATTCAGTGGTTGGTGACACTCTGCCAGTCTCAGTCCCTTCAGGTCACTCAGTGGAGGATGTTTTGAGTTGGATTGGATTGACTACTACTACTACTATTTCTACTACTACTACTAATGCTAATACTAATACATACTAATACTACTTCTACACTCACTACTACTCTGAATTACTATTACTACAACATTACTGCTACTACTACTTCTACTACTACTACTGCTTGGCTACTACTACTACTGCTACTACTGCTACTGCCACTGCTACTGCTACTGCTACTACTACTACTACTACTACTACTACTACTGCTGCTACTACTACTACTACTACTACTACTACTACTACTACTACTACTACTACTACTGCTACTACTACTACTACTACTACTACTACTACTACTACATAAATGATACCTCCACCCATGTTTATTTTCCCGACACATAATCATGGAGGGCTCCCATAGCTTTGAGGTCATTAGCCCCAACTCTGTTCGCTAATGACTGTGGCATCCCAACCATATCACTAATGCTACCTGACACTAAATCACCTATCATCTATTACGTCTAGATCCCCTTCCTTCCCTACTCAAGTCACTCCCGACCCACCCCTAATGTCACTCTCACCACTGTGGCTTCATAGTCCATATTGGAGATGGTGAGCAGGTGGCTTTTGGGCCAGAGTGTCTGGTGCCCCTGAGACATGGGATGGCCGACCTGAGCAGGGAGATGAGAGGCGACACCTCATCCAGGCGACAACGTGGCTCCTTGGCTGCTGCTTCTTTTCTGAGATTAGTTCCATGAGGCGTGTGTGAAACATTGGGCCTGGGTTCCCATCCCGGATGTGGTGAAGACGAGGGGTGAAGCTGCCCTGATCCACATGTTGGATTCTTTCACCGTATGCCCTTGTCTTCTCCTGCTCGTTTCTGTGGTGGGCGGCTTGCAGGCAACTCACGGTGACAGGCAGCCATCAGGTCGAATATGCGGATGTCCATGAACGCCCGCTGTCCGCGCACCAGAATCCGCAGGCACTACATCAACCCGTGCCTCCTGTGAGGTATTGGCTGTCCTGTATCGAAGGTGTTCGCCGTCCAGGAAGCAGTGCCGGCTCAGTAGTGACGTCTTAGCATACCTCCCCTGCATGCTGGCTGTCAGATCCTCACTTCATCGTGTCGAATACAGACAGATCCTCCTTTTTTTTTTACATGTCATGGTGGGTGACATCATTTGGTGATCCACATGCTACAGAGATCAGGCAGTCCCTCAATCGGCCAGCCATATCTCAGGCAATGGCGTCGACAAATTCTTGTTTGTTAAGGCTGAAGCCTTTTACTCTGATTGGTAATGACGTTAGCCAGTTAGAGGCGCCTGCCTCCTGTGCTGTGTGTATTTTTCTACCCATTTCTGTGGACAGGTGGTGTGTAAGACGGTCCAGCTCGTCTTTTTTGGGCCTGTTGCCTTTCTTCTGAGATTTTTCTTTTAATATCTCTTATTTCTGTTTGGTCTATCTCGCCCTCTGCCTCCTGAGCGATGATCCTGTTGATGAGTGACCTGGTAAGGCTGATGGAGTTTAGTTCTCCTTATCTGCCAGCTTCTCAGGGTTGGTGATCCCCATCCCACCCAGTCTTGGGGAAGTGTAGCATATCCTCTCCTCCTCCCCCAAAGCATGATATTTCACCAGCGCCGGCAAGAATACATTCTTGACGGCATTTTCAGTGGTCGCAAGGGAGGTGGACTGATGCCGGGATGGTGCGCATCAGGAACGTCCACCGATGTTGGATGCCGTGGTGTTAGCCGCTGAATGGGCAGCGTGGTGGCTCAGTCTTGGCAATGGCAGACAAGCTTCTATTTCCTTCACCCATTCAGCTACTTTGTCTCCCACGTACTCCTTCTTATACCTCTGTCCCGATCACTGCACTAAGTGTCGTTGTCCGTCTTTTGTCCTAATGAGACGCCACTTCCTCTAAAGTTTCTGCGGCATGGTCATAATGTTCAGGTTTGACAATAAGGACAGACTTGGGTGGCGTTAGGGATGTATCCTATCTCAGGGCCGGCGGTGTTTTGTGGCATAGTGTCCCACCACCCTTTTAAGTCTGAGATTTTACCAGCACCTGAGAGTCATCCGCATAAGCCACCTGTTTCACTCCGTGTTTCTGCGCACCCGATTTCATTTGGAGGACCTGGTAGGCCCAGGAGCCTTCCACGCTAATATGGCCATTAGGTCACCTTATTGTGTTGTTCCCTCAAGATGATTTTAACACTTTCACTTTTCACTGTGGCTGTTTATTGTATAAGTCGGTCGGGTATGCATAGGTATTTTCGACATGCCTTACAGCCAATGCGCTAGGGCACTGGTTTTTAATGTTGTAAACACATAGTCTTTCTATTATTGTGTTGAGGGCATTTTGGCGTCAACAAGAAGCGCACTGTCTTCGCACTCCACGTGGTCGAATATCTCCCGCATGGCATGGACTGCTGCTTCTCCTCCTGCCTGCTGCTTGCCACTACAAACTTGGAGGTTTCCTGCTGCCATTCTCACATCTTCTTTGACGACAGCCACTGATGCATTTGCTTACGATGCGCCGCAGGACTTATCCGACTCTATAGGAGGCCTGCATCCCAGCCCTCTTGTCCAGGGAATGAGGCGGCATGCCGTCAGGGCGTCCACAGATGGTGGCAGCTGGAGGATAAGCGAGTTTTCTTGTCTGCGCCAGTGCTGCAATGGTGTTGCGCAGTCACCAGCTGCATTGCCAAAGTTGGCGCTGCTCATGCAAGCTTCGCCGCTTTTTATCCCCCTGTGCATCAAGTCACTGAGGGCCCCTTGCTGCCACGAGTCTGGAGGCCTTCTTCCACCATCTCTCCTGTTATCCTTTCGTATATAACTTTGGATTCGATCAGGTTGGTGACATCCTGCCAGTCTCAGTCCCTTCAGGTCACTCGTAGTGGAGGATGGCTTTTCCCTGGAGCTGGGATTGGGATCATTACCAGCTACTTTACTATTTCTACTACTAATATTAATATTAAATACTAATACTACTTACTTTACTACTACTGTTATTATTAATATTATTATTATTATTTACTATTATTATTCATTACTATTGATTGTTGTTACCATTATTGCTACTTCAATAGCTGAATTAATACTACTACTACTTTACTATTAAATACGCTTCATTACTACGTTACTACTACTACTACTACTACTACTACTACTACTACTACTACTACTATTACTGCTACTGCTATTATTACTACTACTACTACTAGTACTACTACTACTGCTACTACTATTGCTATTACTACTACTACAACTACTACTACTACTGCTACTACTATTGCTATTACTATTACTACTACTACTACTACTACTACTACAACTACAGTCGTTTTAGCGTAGACTGGGCGGTAACCCGCGAACCAAACCCAGTGTTACTGCTAGATTTTAGAAGAGCAAATTACGAGAGGCTTCGAAGACATCTTGAAAGGGTAAACTGGGATAATTTAGGGATTCATGAGGGTTGGAGAGCCAGGAGAACCAGGTAGAAATGTCTTACAATAATTAAGTTAGAGTAATAGTAGAGGGGCAAGGACAGCATATACCACAGCGAACACTTAGAAAAGAAAACAATGACCCTAAGTGGATGGCTCGTGGACTAAAACACAAAATAGGGTAAAAGAATGGAATGTATCAGAAAATAAAGAATGGTCAAACACATCTCAGGGGCCGGTATGTCGAACTATCTAGATTAGTGAAGAAAATCACCAGGATATCAAAAAGGAACTATGAGATCAAAGTAGCAAATGAGGCAAAAAGTAATCCTAAGGGCTTCTTTCAGATGTATAGAACAAAAACAAGGGAGAAAATTTGACCGCTAAAAACAAACACAGGCAAGCTAGTAGAAAACTACGAAAATATGAGCACATTGTTGAACGACTACTTCCTTTCAGTATTCACACAAGAGGATCGAACGACTATTCCGGAAAGGGTTCAGGTGTACGAGGGCGGGGATGGCGATAAATTGAGGGATATAATTATTACCAGGCAAGCAGTTCAGGATGAAATAGATAAGCCTAAGAAGAATAAGTCGCCAGGTCCTGACGGGATATTTCCGAGGGTATTAGAGGAATTTAATGATGTATTCAGTGACCCACTAACCAAAAGCTTTAAGATGTCGGTAAATACTGATTATGTTCCCAGCCTATGGAAAGTAGCTAATATGACGCCGATTTTCAACAAGGGGGAAACATTTCAAACATTTCAAACATTTTATTATCCCTTTTTATACAATTATGTATTTACAATAATTTTGTAGTGCAGGGAGCCCATTTAAAGCTGGGAGATATTTGGGCAGTACTGGAAACTTAGGTGCCGGATTTAATAAATAGTGCAAAAAAAAAAGAACAAAAAAAAAAGAATATATATATATATATATATATATATATATATATATATATATATATATATATATATATATATATATATATATATATATATATATATATATATATATATATATATATATATATATATATATATATATATATATATATATATATATATATATATATATATATATATATATATATATATATATATATATATATATGTATATATACACACACATATAAACATATAATATATGACAAAAGTAAAATGATGATAATGATGATAATAATAATAATAATAATAATAATAATAATAATAATAATAATAATAATAATAATAATAATAATAATAAGTTATAGAAATAATAATAATAATAATAATTAACATTGTGATAATTATAAAATAATAGTAGTGTAAATAATAATTAAAGTGATAATATTAACACAATATCATTAGTACAAAAATTGTAATTGGTTTATAAAGATAATATGGCAGTACTGTAAATGATAATGTAAGTAGTAATAGTATTAATACAATAATAATAGTATAAGGTAATAATTGATTAAGCTGAGGACACACTCTGACAGATGATACATGGACTTAATTATTATAATTGAGAAGAATATGTTTTTTAAATTGTTTTTTAAAGGAGTGTATTGAATCTAGAGCTTTAATATTATTAGGAATATAATTCCAGGTTTTAAGTCCTGAATAAGAAAGTGAGTGTTGAAAAAGTGTTAAATTATGGGCAGGTGTACGTAAATTTTCATGAGTACGGGTGAAATAAGTATGTTGTGGCTGTAAGGACACGGAGGTTTCACTTTTGATCTTTTTATACATGTAAATACCAATTTGTTGCTTATTCATGTCAAAAAGTTTTAAGGAATTTATTTCTTTAAAGAGAGGTTGTGTGTGGGCAAAGTAGTCACTGTTTGTAATAATTCTTATTATTTTCTTTTGAAGTCTAAACAGAGGTAACAGGTGTGTGGGGTAGGTGTTGCACCAGATAGGAGTACAGTAATACAGGTGTGGTAAGACATGTGCGTTATATAACATTTTCAAAACATCAATGGGCATTAATTCTTTAATTTGATATAACAGAGATACTAGCCTGGATAATTTAAGGATTTGGTTTGTTACGTGATGCTTAAAGGTCATGGTATCATCATACGTTATTCCTAATAATGTATGTTTATTAGTTCTGCTTATAATGTCTTGGGAAAAAAAATAGGGACGGAAGTACTGATGGTGACTTATTAGTAAATAGCATATAAAATGTTTTGTTTAAGCTCACTGTTAATCTATTACTCAGACACCATTTATGAAAGATTTGTAGGTCAGTGTTTGCTATATGTATCATGTCAGTAGGATTTTCACCAGTAATATTTAAGGTTGAGTCATCTGCGAAAAGGATTGTTTTAAGGTTTGTAAATATGTAAGTAATATCATTTATATATAAGAAAAACAGGATTGGACCCAAGACACTGCCCTGTGGAACACCGTATTGAATAGGTAGAGATGCAGATAGACAAGTGTGGAATTTGGTTGATTGAGTTCTGTGGGATAAGTAATCCTGAAACCAGTCATGAATAATACCTCTAATTCCATAGTAATACAACTTACGTAATAATATATCGTGTCTGACTGTATCAAAAGCTTTGGTGAAGTCAACAAAGATGCCTAAAAATGACTGTTTATTATCTGAAGTGTTATAGATTTATTCTGAATAAGTTATCAAGGCATCGAAAGTGTTTAGACCACGACGAAAACCAAACTGACTTGGATTAAGTATGTTTTTAGTTTCAAGAAAATTTATGAGGAATTTTTTCATTACTTTTTCAAAGATCTTAGAAAAAACATTTAGTAAAGATATTGGTCTATAATTACTTAATTCATCTTTGGGGCCTTTCTTATGGATGGGGACAACAGTTGCATGTTTTAGGAGTTGGGGAAATTTACCATTATTGATATAATTATTAAAGAGTATGGACAAGGGTATTGCAAGTTGGTTTTTGTTGGTTTTTAATACAGATACTGGGATTTCATGCACATTGCACTTATTGTTTTTTAGGGAATTAATTACAGTAATTACATCTTGGGGGATAATTATAGGAATTGTCATTGAATGAGGAAAGTCACCTTGAAGGAAGCTGAGAGGGTCTGTGGTGGAAGGTGGTAGACTATGATCTAGTTTAGGTGCAGCATTTGTGTAAAATTCATTAAAAGCTTGTGCAATTTGTAAAGGTTCAGAGAGTTTTTTACCATTACAGATTATGTTATTTGTGGAACTCTTCTTATGGTCATGATTAGAAAGTTGGTGGATTGTTCGCCATATTTTACAGGTGTTATTTTTAAGATTAGTGAATTGAGCCATATAGTAAGATTTTTTAGCTTGTCTTATAGTATTATTTAGGATGTTACGGTATTGTTTGTATTGAGCCTCAGTGACAGCACCAATTTTATAGTCCTTAAATAGATAATTTTTGTCCTTATAGAGTTTAGTACTGCCTGTGATATCCAGGGATTGTTTAATCTTTTTTCAGTTATTAATTTAGATTTAAGTGGAAAACAATCACTAAAAGCTTTTTTTAATAGTCTAAGAAAATTTTACAGTTGTCATTGACATCGTGTTCATTAAGGAGAGCATTCCAATTGATCATATTGATTTTTTTAGCAAATTCTAGTTTATTTGTTTGATTTATTACCCTAAACTCAATTTTATGTAGATTTTTAGATTTAGAGGGAACTTTAACATTAAGAAAAATTGGTAGATGGTCTGATATTGGGTAATGGATTATACCAGATGAGAAAGTGTTGAAAAAATTTGTAAAGATATGATCAAGTAGAGAAGGTTCACCTAGATAGAAGCTGTCTGGAAAACGTGTTGGTCTTGAAATGTGTGGGAAGAAATTCATTGTTTAGAGGGTTGCAAGAAAATTGTTAGTTGGGGTATGGGTAGTATGTTCCAGCAAATTTATATTTAAATCACCCATAAGAATTATTTTTTTGTTCGTTATAGTTTTATTTTGTAGTAATGTACATAAGGGGTTTGTAAATTCTTCCACAAATTCATGTTTACTGTGAGGTCTGTATATTGCACAAAGTATGAATGAAAGTGAGTCTGAGGTAATCTTAACAGTATTGATTTCAATATTATCATTAGTTAGAGATAGATCTTGTAATTGTTCTGACTGTATATTATTTGAAATAAAAATGGTGACTCCACCTTGTGCTCGGTTGGTCCTGACGAGGTGATAAGAGTGATACCCAGGAAGTTGATAAATGTGTTTGTTATTAGTATTTAGCCAGGTCTCAGTGATTGCCAGGATATCTGGGGTAGTGGAAAGGGTATTAAGGAAGGCTATAATGTTGTCAATGTTCTTTGGGAAGGATCTGGAATTTATGTGTACAATATTTATTTTATTTGAGTTATGGTTAGATAATTTGTTGTATGCATCAAGATCAAAATAGTTTGAAACAGCGCTAAGATCAGTGTGTCCATGGAGATGATTAATGATTTCAAGAGCTGTGTCATTAGTGTCCTCAGTGTGTGGGTGAGTATTGTTATCAAACAATGTGTCATATAGGTGGGTCTTGGAAAGTAATTTACTTTGGGATGAAAAAAAAGAAGAAAAAGAAAAAAATATATATATAATAATAAATATGAAGTGGAGCATTCTAGCTGCGCCCGGTGGTGTGTGTTAGTTGAATAATACGGTAGTGGCATGGAGACTAAATTAAGTAAAGTAGTAATAGTAGTAAAGTGGTAATAGTAGTAGTGAGGTAATAGTAGTAGAAGTGAGGTAATAATAATAGTAGTGAGGTAATAGTAGCAGTAGTAAAGGAATAGTAGTAGTAGTAAGGGAGTAGTGGTGGTAGTAAGGGAGTAGTAGTAGCAGTATAGTAGTAGTAGTAGCAGTATAGTAGTAGTAGTAGTAGTAGCAGTGTAGTAGTAGTAGTAGTAGTAGTAGTAGTAGTAGTAGTAGTAGTAGTAGTAGTAGTAGTAGTAGTAGTAGTAGTAGTAGTAGTAGCAGTAGTAGTAGTAGTAGTAGTAGTAGTAGTAGTAGTAGTAGTAGTAGTATAGTAGTAGTAGTAGTAGTAGTAGTAGTAGTAGTAGTAGTAGTAGTAGTAGTAGTAGTAGCAGTAGTAGTAGTAGTAATAAGAGTAGTAATAGGAGTAGTAGTAGCAGTAGTAGTAGTAGTAGTAGTAGCTGTATCAGTAGTAGCTGTAGTAGTAGTAGTAGTAGTAGTAGTAGTAGTAGTAGTAGTAAAAATAGTAGTAAATTAGTGATAGTAGTAATAATAATAATGAAAGTAGTAGTGTAGTAACAGCAAAATAGTAGTATAGTGAAAGTGGTAGTAATAATAGTAGTTTACAGTAATAATTGTTATCGGGTAATAATGTAATAATAGATGATAAAGGTTAATCAGTCATAGTAAAAGCTATAATAAGATAATTGATAAAAGTCATTACCATTACCATTTTATGACATTGCAATGTAATAAGTAAGTAAGTGATAGTAATAATTGTAATAATAGTAATGATAAGTAATACATTATATAATAAGTAATAATAATAGTGATAATAATAGTTGTAATAAATAGTAATATTAGTAATAGTAATAAATAATAGTAATAATGAAAGTAATAATAGCAATTATGATAATAGTAATAATGATAAAGGTAATTACAATAATAGTAACGTTAATAATAATAATAATAATAATAATAATAATAATAATAATAATAATAATAATAATAATAATAATAATAATAATAATAAATTAAAATTAAAATTAAAATGGATAATCTGATCATTCAAGTGTCACAATAGGTAACCAATGATAACGATAATAATGATAATACAAGTAATAATAATAATAATAATAATAATAATAATAATAATAATAATAATAATAATAATAATAATAATGATATTAATACTAATGAAAATATTAAAAAATAAGAAAATATTAGTAATAATATTAATAATGATAATAAAAGTATGATAATAATAATAATAATAATAATAATAATAATAATAATAAAATAGTAATAAAGATAATAGTAATGATAGTAAATTGTAAAATAAGTACTAGCAATAAGATTAGCAGTAGTAACTAGTAGTAATGCACTAAATAACATATATATATATATATATATATATATATATATATATATATATATATATATATATATATATATATATATATATATATATATATAAAAAAAACAGTAACAATAGTCATACCATTTAGTTGTATCAGTAGTTGTTATATCAGTAGTGGATGAATAAAGTTGTAATATCTGCAATAGTAGCAGTTGTAGCCGTGGAACTTGTAGTATTAGTAGTTGCAGCGGTAGTAGTTGTGGTAATTGTATCAGCATCTGGAGCAGCAAGTAGTAGTAGTAGTTGCCGTCTTGTAAAGGTGTATTGGCTGCGTTGCGGTAACAGTAGCATCAGTAGTAGTAGCAGCGAAGATAGCAGCAGTGATGGTGGTGGTGATAACAGCAGCAGCAGCGTTAGTGGTTGTGACAAATTACCTTTGTGGTAGAGAAGGTAGCAGCAGTAGTGGTAACGGTGGTAACAGTAGGGGTAACGATGACAGCAGCGATGGCAGTGGTAGTGGTGGTAACATTAGTAATAGTAGTAACAGTGGTAGTGGTAGTAGCAGCAGTAGTGTTATCGGTGGCAACAGTAGTATCAGTAGTAGTGGTACCGTTGGTAGTGGTAGTGGTAGTACCAGTAGTATCAGTAGTAGTGGTACCGTTGGTAGTGGTAGTGGTAGTACCAGTAGTATCAGTAGTAGTGGTACCGTTGGTAGTGGTAGTGGTGGTAACAGTAGAAAAAATAGTAGTGGTTGTGATGACAGCAGTAACGGTAGTGGTAGCAGTGGTAACAGCAACAGTGGTAGAGGGGTTGAGTGGTGTCATTTGTGCTTTACCTGTTGTTTGAAGATGATGTAGAGGTCTGGGATGTAGTCTGCTGGTAGGTGTCCATCATTTGCGGGTATTTCTCTAGGAAGGACATCAGTGACTTGTCATCAACTATTGAGTGCTTAGTGGTCGAGTTTCGAAGCTTGATTATTATTGTTCCGTCTTTTGTGTAGCACTGTTGGAATTTGGCCTTGTGTTGTCGTCTGATGTTCAGAATGGTGTTGAGCAGGTTCCTTCGCTTTGGTGTTAAGCTTTCATTGATATATAATAATATTGTGGTTTGAGTTGTATACAAGCCTGAGTGAGATCATATTTGAGGGTTCTGTTCATGAATTTTACGATGATTGGCTTGTTTTTTTGTTGCTTTTGTGGACCCAGCCTATGTGCTATACTTATGTCTGTTTCTTTTATGTTTATCTTTAGGTAGTCCCTGACTGTATTCACAACTACACTGGTTGTATGCTCACTGCTTGTATGTTCTGGTAGCGAAGGGCCACTGAGGATAACTGTGTCACGGCGTTCGTATTGGTCAACACTATCCACTTTCTGTTCAAAATCGTTCACATGGTCTTTGAGGTTGTTCACTTCACTGGTGAGATTTGCAATTTGTGTGTCTTTTTCTTTAAGTTCTTTTTTCACACTGGATAGTTCTGCAACTAGTTGTATAAATATAATTTTTGATAATACTTTCACCAGTGATTGAGATTCCTTTGGCAACGACTCAATGAGGTTGCTCACTTCGCTGTCGTCAGTCATGGTGGTTGCCGTGGTTTGAGTCGTTTGCTTGTTCATCTCTTCCATGTCGTCAGTCACTTTGCTTGTATTTGCAGAATGTCTTGTTTGGACCATCTGTTCTCGCTTGAGTTAGACACTGCCACAAATATACACCCGGCGCAGCCAGAACTATCAGGAGTCAGGCAGGTAGTCCGGCTGAGGTCAGGAGGTGGAGAGGGAGCGTGTTGTCTGGACGGTGGAGTGGAGTGGAGTGACAGGTCAGCTTCTTCAGACTATCGCCTAATTAGCTTAACATCGGTTATAGGCTAGATGCTGGAGTCCATAATAGCCAGGAACATTCGGAAGCATCTAGAAAAAACATAGCTTAATTCACGACTCGCAGCATGGGTTCACGAAAGGTAGGTCATGCCTCACCAATCACTTGTCCTTCTACAATAAAGTATTTCAGGCGGTAGACAGAGATGAGAATTATTATGTAATCTGAGTCGTAGGTTGATTATTCTTTCGAAGATTTTTCCAGGGACTTCTAGGAGTGAGATTGGTCTGTAGTTCTTGAGATCCGTGGATGGTTTGCCTGGTTTAGGTATCATGGTGAGAGTGGCAACTTTGAATCGTTGAGGGAAGTAACCTGTTGTTAACATCGCATTATATATGGTGAGTAGGTACGCCAGCCCCCGGGGGGGTAACATACTGATTTGTTGTTTATCTATTTTGCTCTCTCCGGGCGACGTGTTTTTCGTTTCGTCTCTCTCTCTCTCTCTCTCTCTCTCTCTCTCTCTCTCTCTCTCTCTCTCTCTCTCTATATCTATCTATCTATCTATCTATCTATCTATCTATCTATCTATCTATCTATCTATCTATCTATCTATATCTATCTATCTATCTATCTATCTATCTATCTATATATATATATATATATATATCTATATATATATATATATATATATATATATATATATATATATATATATATATATATATATATATATATATATAAAGCCAGACAACCAGACACACGCAGACAGACAGACAACTGCAATAACGAACGCCTAATAAAGCACTTGTTTATTACGCTGGAGGTCATAATTAATTAACCTGCTATGTGGCAGCTCTGACATGTCCGCGTCACCTGAGCTCAGCGCGGGGAGAAGTTACGTGAGGGAATGGCTAGGGAAGGGGGTTGGGGAAGAAGAGGGAGAGGGCGAGGAAGGGAGGGAGGTGATGCGGGGCTATGAGGCAGGATAAAATGTTTGGGGGAGAAGTTGAAGGGAGGGGAAGAGATAGGGGGATGGGAGAGGTAAAGGGAGGGGGGGGGGGGGGAGGAATATGAAGATGGCTAAAGTGAAGGGGGTAATTGTGTTAAACGTGAATTGGTAATGAGAATGAGAACGGCGAGGTTAATGAGGTGTTAATGATGTTAATGAGGATGAAAAGGTGATGAGTAGATAATGGGTTGGTGGTGATTGGGATGGTGATGAGGTGGTGATGGGGTTGGGAAATGAAAATGGAGGTGGCATGACTGGTAGGTGATGATAGTAAGGTTCAGATGATGGTGATGTTTATCCATATGGTGGAGTAATTAGTGAGTGAAAATGAGGGTAACTTATGGTGATGAAGATGGTGAGGTGGAGATGATGTTGTAAAGGTGATGATGATGGGATGGTGGTGGAAATGTAACTGTTTATATAAGCAAGAAATTGGAAAGGAAGTGACTAATGGTAATGATGATGGTGAAGTATTTGTGATGAGTTAATGGTGAAGTGACGCTGGAAGGGTGGTGTTGAGTGACGATGAAGTGAACACCAAGTGTGATGCGGGATTGTTTTCTATATGTAAGCAATTTATTTTTTTTCTTTATATTCTTTTTGTCTATTCATTCTTATGACTTTATTTTTTATTCCTTTCCTTCTTTTCATTGCTTTCCTTCGTTATTACAATTTTACCTACCACACAGTACTATGTTATAACGACCCAAGATAACCTAGTCAGTAATGTCACGGTAGGAGAACATTTTAGAGCTCAAACATCAGTGACTGAAAATAAAGTGAAGGTGCTCAATTTCAAAAGAACTAACTTTGTAGAAATCCGACAAAAACTACCAGAAATACAACTATCAGATGACGGCAATGTAGAGGAAGCCTGGCTAAGCTTTAAAAATCATTTACTCAGCAGAACAAATTCTTCCACTTGTGCGAGAAGCGAAGTAACACTAATAAAAGCCCACCTTGGTTTAATAGCGAAATTAAACACTCAGTCAAGGAGAGAAAATTGTTTTACAGTTCAAAGAAAGAACAAAGCACGCCCGAAAACATTAGACTGTATCATGATGCCAGGCGACGAGTAAAAAGATTAGTATGTCAGGCAAAGCGTAGATGTGAAGAAAATATTGCAGCCAACTGTAAAAAATAATCCGAAATCCTTCTTCAGTTACATAAACAACAGAAAGGTGATCAGAAGTGGAATTGGACCTGTGACTGACAGCCAACACATTGCAAACTTCTTAAACAATTACTTTTCCTCGGTGTTTAATACTAACAGTCTTCCTCCCACTACCATCAACACCAGTACTAATGTAATTCTCGAGCATGCATTGCCTAATTTTGAAATAACAACCGATGAAGTACTTAAAGCTCTCCATTCACTTAAAAAAAATAAAAGTCCCGGACCCGACATGTATATCCTATACTGCTTAAAGAAACAAAGAGCGAAATACTCTCCTCCCTCACAACCGTATTCAATATGTTCTTGCGACAAGGCATCGTCCCTTCGGATTGGAAAAAGGCTAACGTGACACCGATTTTTAAGAAAGGAGACAAAAAAATACCAGGTAATTACAGACCCATTAGTCTAACTCCAGTTGTAAGTAAGCTACTTGAGAGCATAATTAGAGACAAAATTGTGAGTTACCTTGAAAGCCACTCATTAATTGGAGATTCACAACATGGCTTCCGTAACAAAATATCCTGCCTATCAAACCTATTGACCTTTTGTAAAGACCTCTTCTCAGTTTATGGCGTAATCAAATCATTGGACATAGTCTATTTTGATTTCCAGAAAGCGTTTGATACATCCCACATCATAAATTACTTTATAAATTAAAGCAAATAGGTATTGACGGTCAAGTAAACCAATGGATCGCGAATTGGTTGAGCAACAGACAACAAAAAGTAGTGATTTGCGGATTTAACTTAGAGTGGGCGCCGGTCACTAGTGACGTCCCTCAGGGCTCAGGGCTCGGCTCTTCACCATTAAGAACTACGCGTTGTTCTCTGTTAGTGAGCCAGTCATGAATCCACGCACATAGATGGTCGTTAATACCGTGGGAACGCAGTTTTTAAATAAGCCTAACGTGAGGAACTTTATCAAACGCTTTCTGAAAATCTAAGTAAATTACGTCATACGGGCTTCGGGCGTCCCAACATGTATAAACATCGTTGAAAAAGGTTAATAGGTTGGTAAGGCAAGACCGATTACTACGAAATCCATGCTGTCTATCAGTTATCAAATCATTTCTTTAAAGGAAAGTGATCATTTTATCCATGATTATTTTTTCGAATAGTTTAGTTAGAACAGACGTAAGGCTGATGTGACGATAATTACTGGCTTGTTTTTTATCTCCTTTTTTTAAAGATCGGGGTAATATTGTCCTTTTTCCACTCGAGAGGCAGAGGAGGAGGAGGAGGAGGAGGAGGAGGAGGAGGAGGAGGGATCGTAAAAGGAATGATGCTATTGGAGGAGAGAGATTAATGGTTAGACTTTCATTAATTCTTTTAATTATATACTGCATACATTTTAAGCCACTACCACCACCATCACCACCCCTACTACTACTACTACTTGATAATGTGGATATAGGACTTATTCATGATGGGGAAAAATTAAAGGGGAGTAAGGGAAAAAGGGAAGAGAGGCAGACAGACAGACAGACAGACAGACAGACAGACACAGACAGACAGACAGACAGAGAGAGAGAGAGAGAGAGAGAGAGAGAGAGAGAGAGAGAGAGAGAGAGAGAGAGAGAGAGAGAGAGAGAGAGAGAGAGAGAGAGAGAGAGAGAGAGAGAGAGAGAGAGAGAGAGAGAGAGAGAGAGAGAGAGAGAGAGAGAGAGAGAGAGAGAGAGAGAGAGAGAGAGAGAGAGAGAGAGAGAGATTTCAAGTAGTAAACTGTGCATCCATATCCATATCAAATTCATACAATAACAATTAAGTAAGGCTTCATGAATACTAGGAAAACAAGTACAGATATTTCCTTTCCTTTCTAGAAAAGAAAAAGTTACACACACATGTAATTAGTTTCAACCCCACAATGCTAATCTTCCATCAAATATACAGAGTTGAAATTTACAATATAAATAAAAGTGAATATGTACATACATAAGATACTTAGATACAACTAATATTTTTTTGTGCTGGTAATTGACTGGTGTGTGTGTGTGTGTGTGTGTGTGTGTGTGTGTGTGTGTGTGTGTGTGTGTGTGTGTGTGTGTGAAGAATAGAAAGTACGGTACATAATAAAGTCAGAAATGGAAAATTGATTCATTCTCATGGGCATATGTAACTCTGTAATCTTACTTGCATTAGGGTTAGTGCATGAGCAATATATGTGAAACTGGACCCTCAAGTGGTGTTACATTGCTTTGCAGGTGATCAGACCCCTTTCTGCAAATGGAAAAAAAATGCTTCTTATTAGTTATTGACATAATCTTACATATTTCTAATATTGCACTAACAGTTCTGTTTTCCTCATAATGTCCTGTCTTGAAAAATCAATTACCTTGTTTCATCTAACAAAATTCAGCCTGCAAGTATGAGGAGGACATGAGAATAAAGCAATCCCTGCTTCCATCATCTTTATCAATCTCTTCAAAGACCATGAAACTATTTTTTCCACCAACGTATCACCTATCACCTATTTTGACGGAATTAGGTTTTGAAAAAAATTGGAAAGGAAAAGTGGGTGATTGAAAAGAAACGTTAAGAAAAAAATGAAATATTGAAGATAGAAAAGTTACAGGAAAAAAAAAAGATGAGTATAAACATGAAATGGCAAAGGCCTTAAGTGAAAAATGGGAAGTGTAAAAGATAGTAGATATTGAAAAAGTTTTGGGAACATTTAAAGAAGCTGTGTTAATTACAACAAAATAAGTGTTAGGGATGAAAGTGGTGAGGGATGGAAAAAAAAAGGAAATTCATGGTAGACAGAAGAGATAAGGAGGAAAGTAAAAGAGAAAAGAGGACTTTTTAAGAAAACAAGAAAGAATTATGGCTGAGCAAGTAAAAGGGGAAAGGAAAAAGAAATATAAAGAATGCAAGATGAAATTAAGACAAGCAATAAAAGAAAGTAAGAAGAGAGTAGCTGAAGACTTTGGAAAAAGACTAAGTGAAAAATATATAGGGCACAAAATCATATTGGAAAGTAAAAAACGAAAGAAATGCAGAAAATATATCCCCAAGTAAAATAAATGAAGTTATGGATGAGAATGGAATGATGTTAAAAGACGGGGAAGCTGTGAAGGAGAGATGGAGAGAATATTAAAAAAAAACTTAACGAATTTTGAGGATGGACATCCAGCAGCTGTAACAGCAGCAGCTTTGAGTAGAGGTAGGAGTATATAAAGAAGCATAACATATGAAGCAGTAAATCAAGCAATAAAAAGATTAAAAATGGAAAGGCAGCAGGAATTGATGGAATCACAGCAGAAGTGTTGAAGTGTGAAGGAGAGGTAGTTACTGAATGGATGGTCCAGTTCTGTGAAGTGGCATGGGGGGGGTTGCCAGCAGACGGAACAAAATCCATCATTGTCCCAGTTTACAAGAGGAAGGGCAGGAGAGGGGAGTGTGGGAGCTATAGAGGTATAAGTCTCCTAAGTATACCCGGAAAGGTATAGAGAGGGTGAAAAGGTTTACAGAAAAGAAAATCTGTGAAGAACAAGGAGGTTTCAGGAAGGGAAGGGGATGTGTGGATCAGATATTTTCCTTCAGGATGATAGTAGAAAAAAAATAATAGCAAAAAGAAAGAAACCATACGCTGCCTTCATGGATTAGGAAAAATCTTACGACGAGTCGATTGGATTGCATTGTGGGATGTTTTAAAGATTTATGGTGTGGAAGGAAAACTGCTTAGTGCAATAAAGTGTTTTTATGAGAATGCATGTGTCAAAATTAGTGGAGAAACAAGTGAACATTTTGATATAAAAGTGGGCTTAAGATAAGGGTGTGTCATGTCACCATGGTTATTCAATATTTATATGGATGGTGTTATGAGAGAAATGAAGGGCATAGTTCAAAGTTGGGGAGTTGGAGTTAAAATGTACGCTGAGGGAAGGAAGTGGGTGCTGAATTCAATCTTATTTGCTTATGACATAGTGCTCATAGCAGAAAATGAAAGTGACTTACAAAATTTGGTCAGTGTTTTTGATAGGGTATGTAAAAGGAGAAAGCTGAAAGTAAATGTCAACAAAAGTAAAGTGATGGTTTGTGAGCAAAGTAGGAGTGAGGTTGTAGATTTTGTATGCCCATATAGAGTGGGAACTGAATATGAAAAAAATGCTAAATAATTTTGAATGGTGAAGAAATGGAGCAGGTTAATGAGTTTAAGTATCTTGATCAGTTATGTGCAAGCATGGTGATACGGAGGGAGAGACAAGAGAAAGGGCATTGCAAGGAAGAAGGGTGGTAGGGTCTTTGGGACGTATCATGAATGGCAGAAGTGTGAGCATGGAGGTAAAGAGGGATGTGAGAAATAAAATAATAGTACCAACCCTCACATATGCAAGTGAAACATGGGCCTGGAATGAAAGTCAGAGGTCTAGAGTGCAGGCAGTGGAAATGAGTTATTTGAGGAGTGCATGTGGTGTGAGTAGAATGGATGGAATAAGTAATGGAAGTGTGTATGAACGTTTTGGAATGTGCCACAGGGGTGAAGGGAAGAGGTGTTGAGTGGTGGAAGAAGTGAAGTGACACTTTAAAATAGTTTGGTCACATGGAGCAAATGGAGGAGAGTGAGATGACCAGGATGGTGTATGTGAGTGAGATGGAGGGAGGGAATGTTAGAGGACGACCTCCAATGAAATGGAGAGAGAGGATGCAGGCGTACGTTAGGGAGAAGGGGGAAAGATCCTTGAGAAACTTTGTGCAGACAAGGAGGGAGTGTCTGGATAGAAAAAGATGGAAACTCTTCTGCCATGGCGATTCCCTGGTAGGAGCTCCTTGGAGCATGCGTCGATGAAATGATGATAAAGATTGACCTTAACCTGTATTTGAAATAATTCGCTGAAGCCTGTGCATATAACACCTGTAAGGGAGGGGTTGGGGGTCAGTGAGATCAGCTTAGGGAGCTGGTTGGAGGTCACGACTCTGGTTTACAACAGTGCAGCCCTACTGTAAAGAAATATTCAATTTTATCTAACTAGTTTTATATAGCATAGCTATCATTTGATGTGAATATGCAGAATGAAACAATTAAGCATTTCCAGTGCATCCCAAATCGTTCTTGCATGAAAGACCTGTGAAATCCAAGCAGAAATGAGCTTTAAAAAAATATTGTTTACATTACATACTGAGTACCTGCTTTGGGTGAATCTTTGTCGCCTTCGGCGAAATTTATCAGAACATTTGGGGGCCAGGCATCTCGGCAGAAAGCGAGCCTCCTTTGTTTATTGTCTGTGTGCGATATTGGCATCCATCCAATAGTGTTTTCCTCCACCCACAACTCCTGGCTCTAAAGCCATCACCTTTGAACTGCCTACACTCCTGGTAGCGGCATCACCTTTGACCTGTTCATGCTTCTGGTAGTGGCAGTCGTCCACCCAAGGTCTCGGTTCATCTCGCACAACAACCTGCAATCATTTGAGGGTGAAGTATAATATGCTGGGAGCGGAAGCCGGTAACCTCACCGAGACACAAACACCTGGCCTTCCTAGTCTTGGAGGGGTGGGGCTGATACATGCATGGCAGGAACTCAGCAAACAATGTAATGTAAATAGATTTTTTTAAGAAGCCCACTTTGGCTTGATTTCACAGGGCTTTCATGCAAGAACGATTATGGATGAGGAAATGCTACCTAATAGCATTTATATTTTCTCTCATTTACCAATAAATAAAACAATGAGAATGATCAGCTACATTATTACTAATATTAGTATCACTTATATTGAAGTGTAATTGTTGAAAGTCCCAAAGAAATACAGATAATTTATGATGATTGAAAAAATACTTGGTAATTCTTTACAAGAACTCCGCTACTCCAGTGCCCCCCACCCCCAAAAACAACCCGGGGGGGAAAGGGAGATTGACTGAAATATGGGACTCCCAAATTTACCACCCCAAATCCCTAAAATAGGGTAAATTTTCTACTCCTAAAAGTGTACTGAACTGCGTATATCTGACAGCTTACACTGTACGTCAAGTATATTTAAACTACTCCAACCTGTCTTTACCTAACCAAAACTTGACCCTCCCTCTGCTAGGTTAGGTTAGAATAGATTACAAGACAATATATTAATGGAACTCCCCTTAAACTTTTAACTAGGGAATTTTCCCTATCCTAGGGAAATATTTTATGGTAGTTTTGGAGGCCCATTTTTCAGTTAATTTGACTCCGCCTTCATAACCCCAATTCTCCACAGGTTCCTAGGCTTGTCTTGGGGGGTAGGGTGGGGCTGGAATGGCAGAGGGGGAGGCGGACTTCTTGTAAAGAATTACCGAGTAGCTCAAGCTTCGTGGGCCCTGTGACCCAATAGTCGCTGGCTGGCAACTCTGGAATAATACCTCATTAACTGAAGATGGTCACTATAGTAAGAATGGGGAGAGGAAAATGATCAGGGATAGTGATTTCATTTACTTTCCTAAAGTCCACCACAGGTCGAAATGAACCATCCTTTTGGGGGGATAAAAGTGATGAATCCACGGGGAATGTGATTCTTGAATGACTCCTTGAGCAAACATGTCATCCACCACCAGTAAGTGCTCTATGAAGGCACACACAAGGATGAGCACCTGGCTGATGGTCAATACGATGGGCATTTCCCCTGGTACTGATATTGTGTTTGATCACTGGAAATCACTGTCCATACACTGAAAATGTTAAAAAAAAAATTGTCCAGTTTTAGCAAGGGTGGCAAAGAGGCAAAGACACCACACCTAAAACTCACTCAATCTGCTACTGCATGTACTGTTTCTGCCCACAAACTTCACCCATAACTATCTAACAGAAATCACTAGAGGAACAACAAAACTTACAAGCAGTGAACCCACGTCTCGTTGTTTTGGGCCGCGGCGATCTAGTCGCTCACTGTTCACATGAGCCTTGGTGTTGTCCTGTGAGGGCTTCACATGCACGTCAGCTGCCCCGTCTTCCTGAGGAAGGCGCAGGTGAGGCAGATGACAGGTTCCTGGCGTGAGGGGTGGACACCTGCCGCCGCCAGCAGCGTGGGCAGGTCAAAGGTGGGCACGTCCAGGGCGCGGAGTCGGTGTCGGAGCAGCACTCGCTGGGAGTGGTGGCGTGGGCAGTGCAGCAGGAGGTGCTCAATGGTGTCGACGGTCCTGCACCAGCAGGGGCAGTGAGGGTCAGGGGACAGGCGGTGGAGGTGAGCGCCGAGGTGTGTGTGGCCCAGGGCCCAGGCGGAGGAACCTCAAGGCCACGTCTAGGACGCGGAACGTTTTCCTCACCCATGGCTGTGGGAAGGAGCTGGTGCGGTACTGGCCCATGAAGGTGGTGTCGTCCCATGAGGCGTGGCAGGTACGGGAGATGAGGCGTTTGGCCGTGTAGAGTGGCAGGGGAAGCGGCGTTATGTTTACCTCCGGCCATGTTTTCTTTTGAACTCGTTGCTGCTGCGACGGTGGCGTACCCTAGCGGCGACGCGCCGCCGCTGGAGGCGGTCGATTCAAATTGCCTCATTCCGAACCTAATGCGCTATATTATCACATCCTCAGTCAATTTATTTCATAATATGTTACAAACATTCAACGAGGAGTTATTTTCTTTGTAAGGGAAGTGTTATAAACGCTTTTAACCAGTAGTTACAAGGATGTAGGGGTCGAATGAAATGACTAACGCATTAGTCACGATCTTTTTGACGAAGGATTTGACTAACTTTGGTTTTGTGTGCAGGGTGCCCTACTGATGCTGCTCAAGGATTACCTCCAGGAGAAGACCCTTCAGGTCCACAGGGTTCCGTGCTTGGCCCAATCCTGTGGAACATATATATCGACGATCTCCTCCGGCAGCTATCGGCAGTGTCAGCCTACGCCGATGACTGCACACTCTCCCGCTCCTACTGCCGCCCCGACAGCCAGCACGCCGTCGAGAAGATCAACAGGCAGCTCAGTCTGGTGGAGCAGTGGGGAGAAGAGTAGCAGGTCACCCTCGCCCCGGAGAAGACGCAGGCCATGGCCATCTCACGGTCCCCAGACGCCTCTCGAGCAGTCTCAGGCCAGCTGCGTCTTGGAGGCAAGAGTCTGCCCCACCAGGACCACATCAAGGTCCTGGGAGTGACTGTGGACCAAAGCCTGCGCGAAGAGTAGCGGGATCCCTCGACCCACGGGGCATCCTCACTCTCTTGAAGGCACATATACGACCGTATCTGGAGTACGGTGCCCTGTGTTGGATGGCGAGTGCTGCCACCCACATGCAGAAGCTCGACGCAGTGCAGCGACGAGCACTGAGTCTGGTAGAGGCCAGCGAGCACCTGGAGGAGTCGTCTGCCTCTGTGACATCGCTGGAGCACCGCCGTGATGTCTCAGCACTGGTGGTGTGTCACAAAGCCCAGGTGCAGGGGGTTCCCCACCTCAGCAGCTTGAGGCTCCCTCCACGCGCTGCCCAGAGGTTCACCCGGACTGCACTCTCCGGTGACCAGCTCATGGAGGTGCCTCGATCACACTCCAGGCAGCACCAGCGCACATATACAGCCAGGACCACAGGCCTGTGGAACATGTTCACGGCAGCCACTCCCCAAGTGAAGAACATGAACACACAGCAGGTGAAGGTGGCTGCTCACAGGTGGCGTGAGGGACACCCAAGTGCGCTAGTGCTATAAACTATAAATATAAAGTGACAAACTGACATTATTCCATGTTTTTTTTACATGTTTTTCTTTATTTTTTTTTCGTATTTTGTATTTGTATGTTTTTATGTGTCAACATTCGACAATTCAATTTGTCCCATACACAAGCTCTTAGAATAATTATACCTAAAAAGTATAATTTTGAGCCTCCTTTTTTTTGTAAAAATTTGTTTAAATAAAAAGAGAGAGAGAGAGAGAGAGAGAGAGAGAGAGAGAGAGAGAGAGAGAGAGAGAGAGAGAGAGAGAGAGAGAGAGAGAGAGAGAGAGAGAGAAGAGAGAGAGAGAGAGAGAGAGAGAGAGAGAGAGAGAGAGAGAGAGAGAGAGAGAGAGAGAGAGAGAGAGAGAAATTTTCAAAGATTTACAAAGAAAATCAGACCACACAAACCCCATGGTCCAGACTATGTGGTCTGTCCCTAAGTGATTCTATATTAATCTTTTTCATTCTCCTTATCCCTTTTTTTCTTGTGTTATGTATATGTGTATGTGTTTGTATAAGAGAGAGAGAGAGAGAGAGAGAGAGAGAGAGAGAGAGAGAGAGAGAGAGAGAGAGAGAGAGAGAGAGAGAGAGAGAGAGAGAGAGAGAGAGAGAGAGACAGAGAGAGAGAGAGAGAGAGAGAGAGAGAGAGAGAGAGAGAGAGAGATTTACATAGATTTACATAGAAAATCAAACCCCACAGACCCCATGGTCCAGACTAGGTGGTCTGTCCTTAAACCTAAGTGATTTTACATTAATCAGATGGCTCCAAAACGTTGCTTTTCTACTCTAGTTAATATTAAGTTCAAGGAAGTGACGGTCGAGCTTGTTTTTAAAGGAGTCAATCGTGTTACACTGGGCCACTGAAGGTGGGAGCTTATTCCATTCTCGCGCTACAACGTTGGTGAAGAAAAATTTGGTGCAGTCTGAATTTACTTGTCTACATTTGAGTTTTGTGCCATCGTTCCTCGTTCGCAAAGTGTCATCGATCATAAACAATTTTTTTCTGTCTACATTCGTGAAACCATTGAGTATTTTAAAACATTCGATCAGTTTTCCTCGGAGGCGACGTTTCTCAAGAGAGAACATGTTAAGGGTGGAAAGCCTTTCTTCGTAGGATTTGTTGCGCAAGGAAGGGATCATTTTTGTTGCTCGACGCTGAACACCTTCTAGTTTAGCAATGTCCTTTGCATGGTGCGGAGACCAAAACTGTACCGCATATTCCAAGTGGGGTCTGACTAAACTATTGTAGAGCGGAAGTATTACATCTTTATTTTTGAATAAAAAGTTTATTTTAATGAAGCCCAACATTCTGTTCGCTTTATTTGCTGCATCGATGCATTGATGTGAGAATTTGAGGTTTGACGCGATTTTAATCCCCAGGTCCTTAACGCATTGAACACTTGTGAGTTTAACGCCGCGTATTTCGTAATCGAACTTCTTATTTTTTGTTCCAGCTTGAAGGATCTGGCACTTGTCTACGTTAAAGGGCATCTCCCATTTATCCGACCAAGCTGAAATTTTGTGCAAATTCTCTTGGAGGCTTTGCCTGTCTTCGTCAGTGAGAACCGAGTTACCAATCTTTGTGTCGTCTGCAAATTTACTAATGCGATTATTGAGTCCAATATCCACGTCGTTGATGTAAATAATGAAGAGCACTGGGCCAAGAACCGAGCCCTGAGGGACGCCACTAGTGACCGGCGCCCACTCGGAGTTAAATCCGTCAATCACAACTCTTTGTTGTCTGTTGCTCAACCAATTCGCGATCCATTGGTTTACTTGACCGTCAATGCCTATTTGCTTTAATTTATAAAGTAATTTATGATGTGGGACTTTATCAAACGCTTTCTGGAAATCAAGATAGACTACGTCCACTGATTTGGTTACGTCATAAATTGAGAAGAGATCGTTATAAAAGGTCAGTAGGTTTGACAGGCAGGATCTTTTGTTGCGGAAGCCATGTTGTGAATCCCCAATTAATGAGTGGCTTTCGAGGTAACTCACAATTTTGTCTCTAATTATGCTCTCGAGTAGCTTACCTACAATTGAAGTTAGACTAATGGGTCGGTAGTTACCTGGTATTTTTTTGTCTCCTTTCTTAAAAATCGGTGTCACGTTAGCCTTTTTCCAATCCGAAGGGACGATGCCTTGTCGCAAGGACATATTGAATACGGTAGTGAGGGAGGAGAGTATTTCGCTCTTTGTTTCTTTAAGCAGTTTAGGATATACTTTGTCGGGTCCGGGACTTTTATTTGTTTTAAGTGAATGGAGAGCTTTAAGGACTTCATCGGTTGTTATTTCAAAATTAGGCAATGCATGCTAGAGAATTACAGTAGTACTGGTGTTGTTGGTAGCGATAGGAAGACTGTTAGTATTAAACACCGAGGAAAAGTAATTGTTTAAGAGGTTTGCAATGTGTTGGCTGTCAGTCACTAGTGCACCGTCGCTGTTTGTTAAAGGTCCAATACCACTTTTGATCGCCTTTCTGTTGTTTATGTAGCTGAAGAAAGATTTCGGATTATTTTTACAGTTGGCTGCAATATTTTCTTCATATCTACGCTTTGCCTGACCTACTAGTCTTTTTACTCGTCGCCTGGCATCATTATAAAGTCTAATGTTTTCGGGCGTGCTTTGTTCTTTCTTTAACCTGTAAAACAATTTTCTCTCATTGACTGATTGTTTAATTTCGCTATTAAACCACGGTGGGCTTTTATTAGTGTTAATTCGCTTCTCGCACAAGGGGACGAATGTGTTCTACTGAGTGAGTTAGTGATTTTTAAGGCTTAGCCAGGCTTCATCTACGTTGCCGTCATCTGATAGTTGTATTTCTGTTAGTTTTTGTCGGATTTCTACGAAGTTAGCTCTTTTGAAATTGGGCACCTTTACTTTATTTTCAGTCACTGATGATTGAGCTCTAATGTCGACGTGCACTAATTTATGATCGCAAGAACCGAGGTGTTCTCCTACCGTGACACTACTGACTAGGTTATCTTGGGTCGTTATAACAAGGTCGAGTATATTATTTTGTCGAGTTGGCTCAGAAACCATTTGGCTTAGATAATTTTCTTCTAGAGATTCGATCATTCTATGTGACTCGCCTTCTGTACCTGACAGTGTCCCCCAGTCGATATGGGGGAGGTTAAAGTCTACTAATATCAGTGAGTCGTTGTTATTAAGTGACTGCCTTAAGACGCTGTACATTTCAAGGCCGTCATCGAGTGATTGCCCGGGAGGTCTGTAGGTGACAGATATATTTAAATTGACTATTGCAATGTTTACTCGCACGCACAAATGTTCAACGTTACTGTTTCCCGGTGTTTTGTCAGTGGGTTGCAAATAGCTTTTGACATAAAGGGCGACGCCACCGCCTCTACGGTTTACACGATCTTTGTTGAAGAGTCTGTAGCCATCTATATTGTATTCGGAACTTAAATCAATATTTGTGGTGTCGATAAATGTTTCGGTTATAGCAATTATGTCAAAATTTTCTGTTAGAGGAAGACATCTCAGTTCATCAAATTTGTTTCTTAGGCTACGCGTATTGAAACTAAAGATTTTTAAGTTATCTAGAGGCTTGGTAATAGTGGTGGTGGTACTTGCGGGATCACGGTTACGGGTTTGTTGCGATGCACGGCGTATATTTACACGGGCGGGGTGGAGGGACGTGGCTGTGACTCGTTTTTTGCTCGAAAGACACGTACTGCGTCGTTGAGGAGCCTTCCGAATCTGGCTGCCCCGATGGGAGAAAGGTGCAATCCGTCCCTGTGGAAGAGCTCACTTTGTCCATAGAAATTGTTCCATGCGTTGAAGAACTCCACGTCAAGCTCCCTACAAAGAGTCTGTAAGCGGTTGTTTAGGCTGAAGGCCTTACTGAAAAAGTCGCTCTCCGCCCAAGTCCGTGGTAGAACTCCTGAAATCAAAATGTTAGGGGATTTAGACTTATACTGCTTGATGAGCCTACGGTACTTCTCCAGGAGCTCCTCAGACCGGGTCGTGGTGACGTCGTTCGTACCTGTGTGAATAACAAACAGTGAATCACTAGTAGCCTGGGGGGAGATCTCCTCAAGAGCAGCAGTTATATCGTCGATCCCAGCACCAGGATAGCAATAGTTCCGTCTTCGACGAGGAACTCTGCCGCAGAACTCAACGACCTGCTGGCGAATCATGGAGTCACCCACCAGGAAGGTGCTCTCCTGCTCGTCCTTCTCCTCCAGAATGGCAAACCTGTTGAAGCAATGAACAGGATAAATCGCTTTTCTGGCTGGTTTGGCTCCTCCATTCACGACAGTGAAGCCATCATGGGCGGTGCCACTAGCATCCTCCCGTTGCGTGGTGTTGTCCGCTGGTGTCGACGGTACCGCTGAGGGCAAGGGGGTGGTGGGAGAAGGGTTTGGCACCACGGCAACGTTAGCCTGGATGAATTCCTGCAAGGAGGCAACAGTGCGAGAAAGCTCTATTATTTTATTCTGACCTGCCTCCATCTTCTCTTCTTGCTCCAGCAGTCTTGTCTCGAGATGCTGCCTGGTGAGAGAAAGCTCTATTATTTTATTATGGCCTTCTACCATCTTCTCTTCCTGCTCCTGCAGTCTTGTCTCGAGATGCTGCTTGGAGAGACACAGTCGACAGACAGCAGAACGCCCTGTAAAAAAGTGAGCTGAGAAGCTACCGTTACAAGGGGGGGGGGAGAGAGAGAGAGAGAGAGAGAGAGAGAGAGAGAGAATTACAAAGAATTACATAGAAAATCAGACCACTACACTACAGTAATAATTCTCCAAAGCCATTGTGAAGTTAAGGGAAGGAAGGGAAGGGAAGTGAGGGAAGGGAAGAAGGGAAGGTGGAATTAAGGAAAGACGAGAGGAAAGAAGGGAAGGAGGAAGGAAGGAAGGGTATGAGAGGTATGAGATGAGAGCCAAAGCTATCCTCACGTTAGGGAAGAGGAGGAGGAGGAGGAGGAGGAGGAGGAGGAGGAACACAAAGGAAGAACAAACAACAGCAGACCTGCTGGTCCTGTTTGTGACAAGCTACACTAGCTATCTAATCAAAGGTGGAAGATGAAGGACAGCAAAGGCGAAGGCTCCTCCCCACCCCCCCCATCCCTCCAGCCAAAGCTGGCAGGAAAAGGAAAAAGAACCATAAAGCATGGAAAAACTGCATGGAATTTATGTAGGAAAGAGGAAAGAACTACCATTTCTGCTACCACTAACCGGGCGATAAAAGCGGACAAGGACACCAGTATTCGAAAGAACTTAACGTTATTACGACAATGAGTAATATCTTAGTTGCTGGTTGGATTCAAAACACTTGTCTAATCTATTCTTGAAGGCCGTAACTGTTGTACTATCAACGACATCACAAGGTAGAGAGTTCCAAACATTAACAACTCGATTGAAGAAGAAGTGTTTAGCTTCGTGCGACGAGAATCTTTTACCACTTATCTTCAAATTGTGATTTCTTCTTGTTCTATTTGATCGATCAATTGTAAAGTAATCTTCCGCATTAATATCACTGAATTCTTTGAACATTTTTAACACTTCTATTAGATCGCCTCGCATTCTTCGTTTTGATAGGCTGAATAAACTTACTTCTTTAAGCCTTTGTTCATATGACAAATTTCTCAACCTAGAAATCATTTTTGTTACTCTTCGTTGGACCCGTTCCAACTTTTCTATGTCTTTTCTGCAGTAGGGAGACCAAAACTGTACACAGTACTCTAGACGGGGTCGAACCAACGAATTATACAGTTTTAATATTACTTTTTCCGATTTATTATTAAAGACTCGTCCGATGAAGCCAACCAATTTGTTTGCAGTTTTAACTACCTCTGAACAATGCTGACCGGGCTTTAAATCGCTTGATATAGTGATTCCAAGATCCTTTTCGTTACTTAATGCAGAAAGTTGTTGGCCATTCATTACGTACCGAACGCGATTGTTATTTTTTCCGATGTGCAACACTTTACATTTGTCAACGTTAAATTTAATTTGCCATTGATTGGCCCAACGTGCATGTCGATCTAGATCTGATTGTAAAGATTCTTCGTCGAGTGTCGCAGTTACTTTACTAGCAATTTTTGTGTCATCAGCAAATTTTGATACTTTGCAAGTGAGCCCATCATTGATATCATTAACATAAACTAAGAAGAGCATGGGGCCAAGCACTGATCCTTGAGGTACGCCGCTTTTGACATCGAGCCAGTTAGATGTAACACCGTTTAGAACTACTCTCTGTTTCCGCTCAGAGAGCCAATCCGCAAGCCAATTGTGAATGTTACCCGAGATACCGTGCGCCAGTAGTTTGCTGAGCAATCGTTGGTGGGGGACCTTATCAAATGCCTTTTGAAAATCCAGATATATGATATCTACTGATCTGCTTTCATCGAACACCTCAAAAATATAGTGAAAAAAATCAAGTAAGTTAGTCAAACACGAACGTTTACTACGGAAGCCATGTTGCGAATTATTTATTATATTATTTTCTTCGAAGAATTTCACCATATTGTCGCGAATGATATTCTCCATTAACTTACAAACAATAGATGTCAGGCTAATTGATCGATAGTTTCCTGGATGAGACTTGTCCCCCTTTTTGAAAATTGGTGTGACATTTGCAAGTTTCCAATCTGACGGAACTTTTCCAGCTGTTAAAGATTTATTGAATATGATGGAGAGCGGTTTACAAATTTGATGTTTGATTTCTTTTAAGACCCTAGGGGTAATTTTGTCTGGACCAGGAGCTTTGCTTACTTTAATCTTTTCAATTGTGCGTAAAATGTCACTTTCTACGATGAACACGCCACTTAACATCTTTTCGGCCCTTCTAACCTCCGGCGGTTGAGGTGATAAACAATCTTCGTCGGTAAATACGGATGCGAAAAAGTTATTTAGGATTGTAGCCATTTCATTTTCATCGTTCGTGTGGTTACCATTTTCATTAGCAAGGGGTCCGATACCACAAGTGAGTGACTTTTTATTATTTACATAGCTAAAAAGTTCTTTAGGATTAGATTTACTCGTTTCCGCTATATATTCTTCAAGATTTTTCTTGCTTCGTTTTATTAATTTCTTGGTTTCGCGGCGAATTCTGTCCAACTCTAGTTTGTCAGCCTCGCTCTGAGTTGATATGTATCTACTGTATACGCATTTTTTAAGAGATAGGCTATTTTGAATTTCGTTATTCCACCATTTGGGTTTCTTCTTAAAAGCTGAACGTCTGTTACGATAGGGTACGCATATGCTTATGGCATTGTTCAATATTGTGGTGAAGGCCCCCCAAGATTTATCAATATCTGTTTCCGCCGAAATTTCAGTCCAGTCAGAATTATTTCAAATTGATCGGAGTCCTACGAAATTCGCTCTCTGATAATCAGGCACCTTTTCTTTACTAGGAGTTACTTTACTTTCTTTCATATTGATGCTGAATGTGATTGCTCGGTGATCGCTAGAACTAAAAATTGGACCAACATTTACTTCGTTAACTAGATCAGCTGTCGTTGAAAAGATAAGGTCAAGTATACTAATTTCCCGAGTCGGTTCTTGAATGTGTTGATGTAAATCACTTTCTAGTAAATTTGTGTACAGGTCGAGCCCTGTATGACCGCTCAACGGTTCACCCCATCTTTTCACTGGCAAGTTAAACTCCCCAACAATTACTGCCTCGCAACTGCTACTTGTTTCTAATAATAATTCACTTAATGCGTGGTCGATATCAAGAGTCTGCCTAGGCGGTCTGTAGATAAGTCCAATTACTATTTTACGAGATTTATTTTTAATTTCAATTCAGACCGTGTCTACATTGGGTATAATATCTGTTTTCACGGATACTGGATGGAGAGATTTGTGGATATAAAAGATAACGCCTCCACCCTGTCTGTTCTCTCTTTCATGATTAAAGATGGTATAATCCGGTAATCTATATTCCGCAATGAAATCTCTATTTGAAGTGTCTATCCAAGATTCTGTGACTCCGATGATGTGGTAATGATTTGAAGCTGCGAGGACTTCTAAGTCTTCAAATTTGTTACGTAGGCTACGAGCGTTTACATAGCAAGCTTTAATGTGATTCGAGTCGGGGGTTTTGCGGTTTGAGTGCTCCCTTACGGTGGAGCTGCTGGTGTTCTCGCCTCCGCGTTTTTTGGCTTTCGAAGAGCCACTTGGTCACAGAGCAGCCTCCCGAAACGGGCTGCTCCAACAGGGTTTAAGTGGATGTCATCAGCAAGGAACAAGTCTGAATCGTAGTAAAAACTGTTCCACAAGTTAGCGAACTGGACGTTTTCTTGTGAGCAAAGGGACTGAAGTCTGTTGTTTGTGCTGAAGGCCTTACTGTAAAAGCTAGATTCGGCACCGACCCTCGGGAGGATTCCTGAGATTATGATGTTACTGGCATCCGTTTTACGTTTATACTGTTTGATCATGCGGCGGTATTTCTCAAGCAGTTCCTCAGAACGAGTTGTCTTTACATCATTCGTCCCCGCGTGAATGACAAAGAGGGTGTTTCGGTCGGCATTTCCCGTGACATCATCGCACGCTGCGGTGATATCGTCCTGTCTGGCACCTGGATATCAGTAACGTTTTCTGCGGCCGTTTGATGAACGACCACAGAACTCTACCAGCTGGCCACGCACCATGGAGTCCCCAACTAGGCGAGTCTCAAACTCAGCCTCCATGGTGTCTGCCGGCACCTGGAACCTATTGAAGGTAGTGGGGGTCAGTAAATTCTTGGTTGCCTGCTTCGGTTTGGCTCCATTCCTTACAGGTTGGAACCCGACATCCTGTGATGCAGGAAGAGAAGCGTTAAGTGGGGCAGGCTGGAAGGTGTCCTGTGAGGCAGGCTGGGAGTTAGCCTGTGAAGCAGGCTGGGGGTTAGCCTGTGAAGCAGGCTGGGGGTCAGCCTGTGAGGCAGGCTGGCGGTTGTCCTGTGAGGCAGGCTGGGGATTAGCCTTTGAGGCAGGCTGGGGGTTAGCCTGTGAGGCAGGCTGGGGGTTAGCCTGTGAGGCAGGCTGGGGATTAGCCTGTGAGGCAGGCTGGGAGTCATCCAGTGAGGTACCTAGGTAACACGTCCTCCCGTGAAGCAGGAGATTCGTCTGGAGAGGGCACAGTCTCGGTGGAGGGCCTCTCCACCATCGATGGTGGAGTCACTGCCACATTATTTGAAACAAATTCCTGAAGGGCTTCGAATTTCTTTTCAAGATCATTATGTTTGACTTTCCATTCAGTCACAGCCTTCTGAAGTTGTAATCTTTGAACGCAGAGGCGGCAAGTTTTACTCAGCTGGAAGAACTGAG
>NW_026112240.1:0-7500 GCF_024679095.1 Eriocheir sinensis
ATAAGCCTTACAAGAGTGGCACCGTACGGAAAATATTTGAAAATCGCAGAAAACTGCACATTTATATTTTCCAATATGTTCGAAGTGATTATCTTTCATTCAAGTTTTAGGTGAAGCCACATTCAGCATTTAGTCAAGTTATTTTTGCATATTGCACTACATACTGTTTTTTTTTTTTACCAGGTATTTTCTGTATACATTGCAGGTGCATGCAGACATTGTGAATCCTGAGGCACACACTGGTACACGTGGTTGCAGGTGCCAAGCTTCAAAGGTCTGCTGCTCCTTGATAGTGCTTCCCACCACTCTTCAATCTTGGTATGCCTAGGTGTGGTGCTGACTTAATCCGTCCTTTTTTGTGTCTTTCACTGCAACCAGCAAACACATTGCATGCATTATCAGTAGTTAGTTTCTACAGTTTCTCACCAGGTATTACCATTTGCATTGTAGGTGTTGCTGGCTAGACATTGCAACTTGGAGGCACACACAGGACAAGTAGGAAGTCAGGTGCCAAGCTCAGCGGTCCGTTTGATAAGCTTCCATCACTCTCACACGCTGTATGCTTCAGGTGTGGAAAAGACCACCGCTTTTTTTCTTTAACTACAAGCTGTTAACACACCGTCAATGCAGTTAAAGATCTGCAGAAAGCTGTCACCAGGTATTATTATTTCTGTACTTTACAGGTGCATGCAAAACATAGTGTGCTGCCACAGTGAAGCATTATGATGGATCCACAAAATCATGACACAGATATCAAGCCACAGCTGCTGAAACGTCCAAGAAGTGATTGTATCATCCATTGCTCTGATGATAGTTGTGACATTCTGTGTCACCAAAAGATTTGACCCTGGAAACACATTACTTGAGCAGCAGAAATCAGACAACATTCTGGTGGCGTTTTGAAATAGCCAAAATCCTTGAAGATGGACAAGTGCTGAAGTACTATACACGCAAGTGTCGTAGTCTTTTTGCTACAGAAAAAGGCTCTTAATGCTATCCTTTCTAATCTGGCTAAAGATACCATTGTACACCCCAGCAGAGGTTGGCTTCAGTCAACTGTGATGCACCGGCACTTCAAGGGTGTATGAAAGCAACTGTATCTTTCTGGTAAATTTGCGCAAATACCTGGAAAGGGACAAAAAACAAAGGGAACCATCTATCCAGTGTGTGCCGAATTACGCAGATGACAGAATTCGCACGCAGCAACAAAAAATCTTGATCAGAAAAGTTCTCGCCTTATTACAGAGAACTTGTTGCTGCAAAGGGACACTACCACAAGTCTTGTTACAAACTGTATACAAAAGTGGAGTCTGCTGTATGCCTGTGCTAGCTTTCAAAAGAGCAAGAACACACTCAAGGATGCAGAGAGCAAGACGCAGAGAGACAAGTTTATGAGGAGCTCCTCTTGTGCCATCAGGAATGAACTATTCCCCAGTCCTGAAGTATTCGCCTGCGACAGATCTCGCATCAAGGTTTGAACGATCGCAAGATCGGTCGTGGCATCAGCGATCAAACTTCAACAAAGAAGCATTTACGTCGAAGCATGCGAAACAAGGAATCTCTCCACTTTGTCCCTCGAGACAGGAAAGTTCTGTTTATCAGGACACTATAAACAGAGATAGACTGTCAAACAAGTCTATAATGAAGAAGGATCTGGAAGATGCAAGGGTCTTAAACTCTGGTGACATGAGCAAAGCAGCAATGTGCAGCTGAGAAATCAGATTAGAAGAAGATGTCAGCCAGCTTATGCCTAATACAGATCAAATGTAATTCCTGAATCTGCAATGGAACGGTGACATACCCTGCTGACTGGAGAGAGGGACTGTGTATGCCCTTTTTTCTGACAGAGTCCAACGACTTGCTAATTCATTTGCCAGTGATCTTGTCTATGCTGTAACCTGTAAAAACCAACCACTAAAGCATTAGTACTTCTCTTTCCCATTTTACGTAAAATCTTGACAGGCAACATAGAATTAATACAAACACTGAACTGCCTGGGTCACAGTGTATCCTACTCACAGATATACAGGAAATAGACACACAGCCTCAACCAAAAGTTGGTAGTTCCAAAGATAATATTGCCCTTGCCAGGGAAACATTCCTCCAGGTATATTTACAACCTTGGCATGGGACAATATAGACTGACTGGAGGAGACACTTGCGGAGTAGTACTACAGAGTCAATGGCATTGCTGTCCAGCCAAGTCTAGCAGGTCCTTACCACAGAAAACCCTTTACCAGCAATTCAAAATCCAAAAAGAGAAGTATCAGTCCTTCACCAATAATGCAACCAGTGCAATGTCACTGCGACAATAACCAAAGACTGACACAATAGATGCAGACACCACGCAGAAGTAGTGCCGCAAACTTAAAACCATTTATAGTCTTCAGACCAGACTGTCAGAACTCTGAAACCCAGAGCATAAATAGTTGACTGTTCAACTCTGGCTGAGAAATGTAACTATCTTATATTTCATGAAACGCGGGTCGTCAAACTTGCTTATTTTTGCAATTAAAACTAAGAGCTTGATAAAATGCGATAGTATGATTTTGTGCTGAATTTAATTCCTTATTTTTTCTTTCCTATAGCTTTTTTTCATAAATGTAAATTACTCGGATAAAATGAACAAATATGAGAACAAAATTTTGAAACTCTTCTATGGGGGTCATGTGCCTAAAAAGTGCCACCCTCAGAGGTAGGAACATTTTATGTCTTTAATCTATACCGCTTTGAGATATCTTTTTCTGCCAATTATAAAGATTGTAGCTTTGCTTTTACACCAACCAGCAATGTTTTGTAAAATATGCTGCGCACTGGACCAAGGGGTCGCCACCTTCCGAGGGCGTGATAACCTCGATTAAGCTACCAGATTGACAGGGCTATCATACCAGAACATAAACTAGAGACATGTAGCAAGTGAAAAATACCAATAAGATTTGGTCACCCCCGGATGGTAAATTGATTCCGTGAATTTGGAGGGTCCCAGTGGCCCAAGGGACTATATTGTTTGACAATGCACGTGATATTCTCTCGTGATTCATTGGGTTTAGATTCAAGAAATTTGTTTCTGACAGGCTTGCACTATTTTATCTAATACCAAATATTCACAAGAAGTCTTGCAGAAATTGTAAAACTCTTGAGCCAGTAAAAGTTTGTAAGCTGGCAAATAATTAATACACCACACTTGGTTTTAGTTCAAGAAATTCACTCGATGGGATGAAAAATTCTTTATCTAACAGGAAATACGCACGAGAAGTCTTCAGCAACATAGGAATAGAGTGTGACGGACGTAGAATGAGGAGTCAATCAAAGCACTCTCTAGCTCTGAAGGAGTTCTTTGGGTTATTAAATCCCACAAACCAACCGTTAATACTTCAAGATAATATTTGGGGTTATCAGAACAAATGAAACTTGAAGCCTTTCGTGGCGTGCGGCGGGAGCAGGCAAATGGGAAATGCATATTCAGAGGAAAATACTAGTTGGCTTATCTTGAATGCAAACCTTGAAGCCTTTAGCCAAACTCTGCGTGGGAGGATGACTTTGGTCAGAGCAAATGTGAATTGTGTCGTGACACTGAGGAAAGTAAGGGAAGTACGAATATAGCAGTGACAGTTAGGGAAAGGAGAGAAAGTGGAGTTTTCTAAAAGCCAAATTCTACTTAAGCCTGCGCCTGGGGAGCAAAGCCCCATTCACAGCGATGCCAACTCTGGGCCACGACAACCCAGCGACTTCTGCATTTGACAAGTTGGCTCCCCACGCTCCAAGAACTTTTTGGCGTCTTGGTGCTTTGGCTACTATGATTGCTGACTGTCTGGGACATTCAGCCAACTAGTTGGCAGAATGTCTGCGACATGCTCACTGCCAACCAGTATCAAGACGAGTCTCAACGCTCAATTTTTTCAAATGGCGCCACGTCTACGACAACCACGAATCTGCCGAAGCCGACCAATTGGCCGGGCAGTCTTGACGGTCTTGAAGAGCGATAGTCTTCCAGATTGTCTGGTCAACTGGTTTGGCTGGAATAACTGGCTATGACAGTTGCCAAGGAGTTGGCCGATTTGTCTTCCTGACTTTCTTAAACATGTCTTGGCGGCAGCCTTGCCGTTCCTTAAAATAGGGAATCGCTCTGTACTCCAGAATGAAATGCTGGCGTTCTGTTTTGAACCACTACTGGGAACGGCAATTGTTCCGTACAGTATTTTATCATCTGAATGGTCAAGCTGGATAAAATTCAGTATCTTAAACGTAACCCTTTCTGCTTCACTGCACCAGCAGGTGCTGCAGGCTGTCACTCTGCAACTGAGCCTCCAGAAATTTAGGGTTGGCAGCCAGTTGTCTTTAAATATGGATCCATGTCCTCTCAGCCTGACAGCCTTTGCCCTCCCATGCAACAACACACTTCACCTTTCAGTCAGGCGTCCCCTTATACTAAGGCTGCGTTTATACCTGGCAAATCTAATTTGATTCCATTCATGAAGAATCATTTGACTCAAGTCATTTGAATCAGCACATTCAGAAGGTGTGCAGCTCAAGGGAGCAGGCTTCTCACGTGTATTGGACCTTCACACGTGTCGCTTTAAAGAAATACTTCAGCGCTGCTGTGGCCGAGGCGGCGTGGGCGTCACCAACGGACAGCAGGAAATTATTGTTAAAAGACCTGAATTTGGGAACTTTGGACATTGTTCCCCAGATTTGTTGAATAATCCAGATAATATGTTATGACTTCTTTTGGATAACTAAAAGAGCAATTTAAAATGTTGGTGGAGTTGACTGACTGGATCCTCCAAGTAAAGCAGAACACTAGTTGGTCGACGTGCAGCTGTGTCACGTGCATTTCAGACGTGGGACCACACAGCGCACAGTTGCCAAATGGGAGAATATCAGCCACGTCCATAACGCTTTGTGTTGCCATTTGTTTAAAAAAAAAAATATGCTGCGGAATGTTGTCCTATGCAAAAATCATATGTATGGCGCGGCACGTCCTTCTGTGGTTCAGCAGCCTGCAATAGTCCTGTGGTAAAAATAGAATACAAACTGTTGACTCTTTTCAGCAGCAGTAAGGTCCTTCCACAGCAGCTGTGCGCATCTCCTCGTCGGTGCATGGGATCACTGGGATCATATATCACACGTCGTTCTCCTGCTAAATCCAGCAAGGACCGTCCGCTGGCATGAAAGCTTGCTTTCCTCGGATGACCTGCTGCTTGACTAATGGTAAAAATGGGTCCAAACCAACCAGTGACTCTGAATCATCATGAGCTTGAATTTAATTGAGTTTGCTTGGGTATGAAACAGCCACATTGAAATTAGTGTGGCGAATCAAGACGAATCATGGATCGTGTGTTGATTTTTTCACGAATGGAATTGATTCGATTCGCATATAAAAAAGGGTGTTGAAGGAAGGGAGCACACAGCCATTTGGGAAGGAGCTAACTCTCCCTACCTTGATATACCCCACGCGGGTTCACAGGGTCATGGCTGGAACATGGGAGAAGGGTCCACAGCCTCTTGGGTGTGAAGGTCTTGGCCAGCCTCAGAGTCTTCACAGGGTCATTGGCTGGGAATATGGGAGAAAGGGGGGGGCTACAGCCCTCTTGGGTGTGAAGGTCTTCAGCACAGCCTCAGAGTCTCTGCCAGGGTCATGGCTGGAATATGGGAGAAGGGGCTACCTGACCTCTTGGGTGTGAAGGTCTTGGCCAGCCTCAGAGTCTCTCCACAGGGTCAGCGTTAGCATGGAATATGGGAGGAAGGGGTCTACAGCCTCTCTGGGTGTGAAGGTCTTCTGCACAGCCTCAGAATACTCACAGGGTCATGGCTGGAATATGGGAGAAGGGGTCTACAGCCTCTTGGGTGTGAAGGTCTTGGCCAGCCTCAGAGTCTTCACAGGGTCATGGCTGGAATATGGAAGAAGGGGTCTACAGCCTCTTGGATGTGAAGGTCTTGGCCAGCCTCAGAGTCTTCACAGGGTCATGGCTGGAACATGGAAGAAGGGGTCTACAGCCTCTTGGGTGTGAAGGTCTTGGCCAGCCTCAGAGTCTTCAGGCTGTAGCTGTTGATAATTCTGATAATGTCTCTTGAGTGTGTGTGTGTGTGAGTGTGTGAGTGTGAGATGACTTGACGAGGGTGTGTTAGTAGGGGCAAACAGCGGTACAGGAGACTTACAGGAGGCGAGGACAAACAGCTGTGGTTCAGTTAAGTCCTTCAACTAACTCGGAGTCGTGCATTTGATTTTATTTAATTTAATTTTTTTTTTTTCCACGGCCCAAAACGGAGGTAGATGGTTAAGATGAGTTACAATTTTTTTTTTTTTTTTTTTACAGCAGAAGTCAGTTCAAGGGCATAAAAAAAGGTAACTGATGTGACAAAAAGCCTGCTACTCACTGCTCCTAAAAAGCGTTAGAGGAGTGGCCGAAAGAGAGGTCAATTTCAGGAGGAGAGGTGTCCTGATACCCTCCTCTTGAAAGAGTTCAAGTCGTAGGCAGGAGGAAATACAGATGAAGGAAGATTGTTCCAGAGTTTACCAGCGTGAGGGATGAAAGAGTGAAGATGCTGGTTAACTCTTGCATAAGGGGTTTGGACAGTATAGGGATGAAAGAGTGAAGATGCTGGTTAACTCTTGCATAAGGGGTTTGGACAGTATAGGGATGAAAGAGTGAAGATGCTGGTTAACTCTTGCATAAGGGGTTTGGACAGTATAGGGATGAAAGAGTGAAGATGCTGGTTAACTCTTGCATAAGGGGTTTGGACAGTATAGGGATGAAAGAGTGAAGATGCTGGTTAACTCTTGCATAAGGGGTTTGGACAGTATAGGGATGAAAGAGTGAAGATGCTGGTTAACTCTGCATAAGGGTTTAGACAGTATAGGGATGAAAGAGTGAAGATGCTGGATAACTCTTGCATAGTGGTTTGGACAGTATAGGATGAAAGAGTGAAGATGCTGGTTAACTCTTGCATAAGGGTTTGGACAGTATAGGGATGAAAGAGTGAAGATGCTGGTTAACTCTTGCATAAGGGTTTGGACAGTATAGGGATGAAAAGAGTGAAGATGCTGGTTAACTCTTGCATAAGGGGTTTGGACAGTATAGGGATGAAAGAGTGAAGATGCTGGTTAACTCTTGCATAAGGGGTTTGGACAGAATAGGGATGAAAGAGTGAAGATGCTGGTTAACTCTTGCATAAAGGGTTTGACAGTATAGGGATGAAAGAGTGAAGATGCTGGTTAACTCTTGCATAAGGGTTTGGACAGTATAGGGATGAAGAGTGAAGATGCTGGTTAACTCTTACATAAGGGGTTTGGACAGTATAGGGATGAAAGAGTGAAGATGCTGGTTAACTCTTGCATAAGGGGTTTAGACAGTATAGGGATGAAAGAGTGAAGATGCTGGTTAACTCTTGCATAAGGGGTTTGGACAGTATAGGGATGAAAGAGTGAAGATGCTGGTTAACTCTTGCATGAGGGGTTTGGACAGTATAGGGATGAAAGAGTGAAGATGCTGGTTAACT
>NW_026112240.1:10000-12500 GCF_024679095.1 Eriocheir sinensis
CTTCTTAGAAAAATGCAGTTGAAGTTATGGAAAGACATCTTGCCACAACTTTCTTTCATCATAATGTTTTGTTAGTTTTACTTTTCCTGTAGTTATAAGTGGTGGTAGGAGGAATGCCATAAGTGGAAGCTGTAGTGAGAAGTTGTAGTTTCTTGTGTGGTAGTTCCGGTTTTGGTGGTAAGTGTTGTACTTACGTAGAAAAATTAAGTTAGATTTAGGGAAAAGTATGTCAGAACTTTTTTTTTCCATCAGTAGTGTTTACGTTTTCAGTGATTGTGAAGTTATAAGTGGTGTTAGATGCAATGCCTTATGAAAATTGTAGTGGAGGAGTTGTAATTTCTTGTGGTAGCTTCAGTTTGATAGTCAGTTGTTGTAGTTATTTAGGAAAATCCACTTAAAGTTAGGGAAAGAGTGTGAACTACATTTTTGTCATCATTAGTAAGTTTACATTTCAGTGATTGTGAAGTTATAAGTGGTGTTAGAAGCAATGTCTTAAGTAAATAATGTAGTGGAGGAGTTGTAGTGCTTTTGTGGTGCTTTTGTATTCTATTGTAGTGGTTGTGAAGTTACTTAGAAAAATGCAGTTGAATCCAGGGAAGATACCTGGCAACTACTTTTTCACCTATAATGATTACTGTTTGTTTTGTGTTTTCTGTAGTTATAATTGGGGTTCAGATTTTGCAATGTTTTATGTGTTACTTGTAGTGGAGGATTTGTAGTGTCTTGTGGTGGCTTCAGATTTATAGTAGTACTTGTAGTTACTTAGAAAATGCAGTTGAAGTTAATGAAAGATATTCATCACCACCAAATCTTTAATCACAATGTTTCGGGTAGTTTTGCTCTTCCTGGAGGCTATTATTGGTGTTTGGTGCAACCTCACCAAATGGAAGTTGTAGTGGGTGGAGTTGTAGTTTTTGTGGTTGTTTACATTCTATTGTATGATGGTTGTAGTTACTTAGAAAAAATGCAGTTAAAGGTAAAGGAAGATACCTGACAACCACTTCATTCACCTATAATGTTGTGATAGTTTTGCTTCTCCCTGGTGTTGTATGGGGTGGTGTTAGGAGCAATGTTTTAGTGGGGGTTATTGTGGAGGAGTTGTAGTGTTTTGTGGTGGTTTTGATTGGTTGTAGCTCTTGTACTTACTTGAAAGAAAAATGCGAGTTGAATTCTAGGGAGAAGTATCTCAGAATCTACTTTTTTTTTCATCAATAGTGTTTACATTTTCAGTGATTGTGAAGATGTAGATTGGTGTTAGGAGTAAAGTCTTTAGTGGGTCTTGTAGTGAAGGAGTGAAGTTTTGTGGTGGTTTGTATTTTATTGTCGTTGTTGTAGTTACTTAGAAAATGCCTACATTAAAGTTAAGGGAGATTCTTGATAACCACTCTTTTGCCTATAATGATTTGTTAGTTTTGCTTCTCCTGGAGTTATAGTTGGTTTTAGACGAGCAATGTGTCTTTGAAGTGTGGAGTTAGTAGTGGAGAAGTTGTAGTTTTTGTGATGGTTTGTATTCTATTGTAGTGGTTGTAGTTCAATTAGAAAAATGCAGTTAAATTTGGGGGAAATATCTCGAAGTACATTTTTTCATCAATAGTATTTACATTTCCAAAGTGATTGTGCAGTTGTAGGTTGTGTTAGAGTAAAGTCTTTAGTGGGAGTTGTAGTGGAGGAGTTGTAGTTTTTTTGTGGTGGGCTTGCTGGGTTTGTAGTAGCACCTTGTAGTTACTTCTAGAAAAACAGTTAAATTTAGGGTGGGAGATTTCAGACAACCACTTTTTTGACTCATAATGTTTTGTTAGTTTTATGTTTCCTGAAGTTATATAAATGGTGTTAGGAATTAACGTAACACCCACCAATACCACATGGGGATATCCTTCACTGGTAGCCTGGGTAACATACACTCCAGGTCTTCTCTGCCTCTGTGGTGGATAGTGGAGTGTTTCCTATGTGGTATTGGTGTGCTGGATATCCTTCACTGGGTAGCCTGGTAACATACACTTCCCCAGGTCTTTCTGCCTCTGTGGTGGATAGTGGAGTGTTTCCCATGGTATTGGTGCTGCTGGATATCCCTTCACTGGTAGCCTGGTAACATACACTGCCAGGTCTTTTCTCTGCCTCTGTGGTGGATAGTGGAGTGTTTCCTTATGTGGTATTGGTGTGCTGGATATCCCCTTCACTGGTAGCCTGGTAACATACACTCCCTCCCAAGTGGTCTTCTCTCTGCCTCTGTGGTGGATAGTGGAGTGTTTCCTATGTGGTATTGGTGTGCTGGATATCCTTCACTGGTAGCCTGGTAACATACACTCCCAGGTCTTTCTCTGTGGTGGATAGTGGAGTGTTTCCCATGTGGTGGTTGGTGTGCTGGATATCCCTTCACTGGTAGCCTGGTAACATACACTGCCAGGTCTTTCTCGCCTCTGTGGTGGATAGTGGAGTAAGCTTCCCATGTGGTATTGGTGTGCTGGATATCCCTTCACTGGTAGCCTGGCAACATACACTC